>NW_026919658.1:0-158134 GCF_032062105.1 Saccostrea cuccullata
GTGGGATGTGTCCTAATTCATGACCTTGAATTTTAGTAAGAGTTATCTCCCCTTTTTTAATTAATAAAAAAAAAATCAATTAAAAAAAATTTAGCCGGTAAAGAAATTTTTTTCAATTATCATTCTATTTTTAATATTTCAATGCATCTTTCCACCACAGGATTTATCGATATTCAAATTATTTGAATATTTATTTTGAAAAGACGCTTTTCCCCATAGACTTCAATGCAATCTTTGTTAATTAACTACTCCTTAATTAATTAACTTTTTGAAAACTTCTCGTGGGCAATCCTTTTCCACTATAAAATGCTTTAATATAATATCAGAGTATTGCGTACTTGACGGACATTTAAGGGTAGAGAATTTGGTCCCATTAGGGATTGAAATCCTTAAGGACGCTCTAAACACTGCACACGAAAGAGCTCTATTTATTGGGTAGTTTTATGCAGTTAGAGTGATCTGCCCTTAGATGTAAGATTAAAGAAATTGTTATATACCGTTAATTACATAATTTATAATAGATTAAAATATTTTTAGCAATAAAGTAGACCAACAGTAAGAAATTTGATTAATTATTTTCATTGATTTCCCAATATAAGTAAACAATAGTGATTTCTGCTCACAAATAGTCCATTGTCTTTGAATATTTTTCCTGCGCAAATAAGGCACGCATTCTATGTTCTAAATGAATGAAAAAGTCTCAATATGCATATCTTTATATGATATATTTTTCTCTGAGTCCAAAAAACAGTTTCTGTTCCCTTAAAAATCGGCACTTCCGTTGCTTTCGAATAAACAGGTCAAGAATCGAGGACGTTTTGGGTTTACTGCATGTTTTATACGGCAAGTTCAAATCGTCAGATGTTTAAAAGGCGTTAATCAATCATTTTTGAAGCTAGATCTCACCCGACTCTAGTAGGAAAAATGTAGAGATAGATGAAAATTAAGTGTGAACCGAGGTACCCCCTGATATAAAAGATGGAGAGTGACGCTCCTTTACTCTTTTTACATACAGTAAATATGACATTTTTAAAACGTGCTAATTTCAGCGAATTTTTATTTTTATTTTGATGATGGTATTCAGACACACATAGAAAAACACATAATACACAATCCTGAAACCAAGCGCCTATGTTATTGACTTCAGTTGTGGGACGTGGAGACCGGTCCTTCAGATGAGATCGTTTAAATTGAGGTCCCGTATGTCTGATGGTACTGGCTCAAAAAGATTCCCCACTGCTTAGTGGCGATAAGCGCCAAGTTATAGGAGAACATTTTGCAGTCTCCACCGGCGAGCGGAGTGAAAAGTTATCGAGAGGGACGTTAAACAACATATAATCAGTTAATCGATTGCTGAATAATTCCTGTAATTGAATAAATTAATTTTCTGCTGGTAAATCTCGATAGTATTACTTTAACAATCAACGACTTTACGTTTTATGTGGTACTAACTTTTAGTTCATGACATTTTTATATCACCATCACAATTGTGCCAAAACATAAACACAGTGAAGTTTATGAGAGTACGGTCTTCGTTCGTCTGTTGGTTTGTCTATGATACAATATGTAGCTCTTATGAGTGCCAAAATGATTGATCATGAAAATCAAAGTACCTTAAGTACTGGAAGACTTTTTGCATTTTTTTTTCTTTTAGAGTAGATATATGATTTCTATGTTTTTTGCAGAGAAAAAAAAAGCAAATTCTAACAGATTTAGAAGAACGGAAGACTTATTTGTTGCCATGGCAACAAGATTCTAGTTATTATTAAGGTCTTCCGTTTCAGACGGAAGGCCTTATAGTGATTCTACTGTTTCTTTTTATTATTTTTTTTCCCCTTTTGAAATTTCTTTTCTTGACGATTTCTCAGAGAAGACTGGACAGATTCTCATGAAATTTTCAGGGATGATAGAGAATTATAATACCTTTCAAATGTTGATTTCAGTTTTTCAGAATTCACTTCCGGTCGTCAGATATGTCCGATTTCCGTTTCTTCCAAAAATATTTTGTCCGAGTCATATCTCAGAAACGGTAAAAGATTAAGAAACCATACTTATATGAGTAATAGATCTTGATAAGTAGGCAAGTTTAAATGGGTTAAGATTGTCCGCCGCCACTTCCGGTCGTCACAGGAAGTGATAAAAAAAATCGAAAATTTTAACTTTTCATTTATTAAACTTTTTTTGCATTACATTATAGTATTTTATTTGCAGTTTTGAAATATGTCAGTCCCACCGGAAAAAAAAACGACAACTTCCGGTTATAAGAGAAAAACTGGATATTTTGAGTATTTTTCTTTCCCATAAATATTTTTTATAGATGAAATATTTGTAATGATTTTTAGATATGTTATTTAGACTGCAAATGTCTACAGAATTGTCAAATATCTTTGTAAAATTTACTTCCGGTCGCGTGATTTCCGGTCCTCAAAATGAGAAGTTATCATAGCTAGATCTCGTAAACGGTAAAAGATTAAGACACCAAACTTATCTAGAGTGATAGATCTTGATGAGTAGGCAAAATCAGCTGTGATACGATCGTCCGCCGTCACTTCCGGTCGTCACAGGAAGTGATCCAAAAAACCGAAATTTTCAACTTTTCTTTCATGAAACTGTTTTAGCTTCTCATTATAGCATCTTATTTGTTGTTTTGAAATATTTCAGTACCACCGGAAACAAAAAAAGACAACTTCCGGTTATAAAAGGGAAACTACATAATTTGAGTATTTTTCTTTCCAATAAATATCATTTATTTATAAAGTATTTGTAATGATTTTTTGATATGTTATTCAGACTGCAACTGTCTACAATAACGTCAAAATGTTTTGCAAAACTCACTTCCGGTCGCGTGATTTCTCGTCCTCAAAATGAGAAGTTATCATAGCTAGATCTCGTATACGGTGAGAGATTAAGACACCAAACTTAATGAAGTGGTTAATCTTGATGAGTAGGCAAAAACAGTTAGAATAAGATCGTCCGCCGTCACTTCCGGTCGTCACAGGAAGTCATCAAAGAAATCATAAATTTCATCTTTTTCTTTTTTGGAATATTTTTGGCATCAAACTATTGCATCTTAATTGTTGTTCCAATATATGTCCATCCCAAAAGAAACAAAAACAGCAACTTCCGGTTATGAGAGAAAAAGTTTATAAATTGAGTATCATACTATCCCATCAATATATTTTATAGAACGAGTATCTAAAATGATTTTAGACACGTTATTCAGATTGCAAATGTCTCGAGTAACTACAAATATCTTTTTAAAAATTGACTTCCGGTCACGTGATTTCCAATCCTCAAACTGAGTAGTAAGCATAGCCAGATCTTGGCAATGGTAACAGATCAAGACAATAAACGTATATGGATAATAAACCTTCAAGAGTGGGCTACAGATATAGGGATAAATGCCTCCGACGTCACTTCCGGTTGCCACAAGAAGTGATTTAAACAATTTTTTTGCATTACATTATTGCATCTAATCAGTAGTTTTGAAATATGTCAACCCCACCAAAAACAAAACAAACAAACGATTTCCGATTATAAGAAATAAAACCAACTCAAGATCAAAAGGTCAAGGTCATTGGAAAAGTATTAGAAATGCTTATATATGCCTTTCCCCCAAATGACCTCGACCTTAGATGTTTGACCTTGACCTTTGACCTTGACCCTTACTCAATAGTTGAAAAATCTTCATTATATTTAGCTTGATTCAGCTTCAAGTGTTAAACTCAAGTTTATAAGGGTTTTTTATGACCTTGACCTTTGACCTCGATTAATGACCTTGACCTTTAACCCCATTCACCCAAAGGTCACAATCAAGCTTGAGTTCGTGGACATCTTTACATCTCTCACTTTAACAAATACTTATATACCCCCCTCCCCCTTTTTTTCTCTTGAAAAAAATTACTACCAAAATAGAAAAATTTTGTTTAACTCAAACGACATGACATATCGACATGAAATTTAAGGATTGCAGTTGAAGACACATCAAAGAAAGTGTCCTAAGAGTGTAACGGTGAGTCTCTGAAGTATATAATGAAATTCTAATAAGTATCGGAAAAAAACTACATTTTATTCTGTCTGAAATCTAGGTGCCGATGAGCATAAAAAATCATTAAAACTTGCATTGTGTATTTCTTCAGTTTTTGTCAACAGCATTCGATTCTCCTGCTCTAATACGAAATTTAAATACCAAGTATTCTTGATTTCTTTTATATGTAGAATTTATTTCAATTTTATTTACATTTAATATTAATTGAAGGAATCTCGGAAATTACAATTTTTCCTATCAAATGAATTTCTACGCAATTCAGATAGGTTAGATAGATTGCAGTTATCTCGCTTTATACGTTGCGGTGTTGAGAAAATGCCCGTGACTCACAAATTATGACAACAAATTACATGTAATCTGCCAAGTAGAGTCCATATGTACCAAAATTGCATCCCGGGACTACCCAGATTTTAGTTTGTTTTTCCGAGCAGGGTAAAACTCCATGTATTCTGTAACTCAATCTATACCCTAAAGAAAATTCACCAATTGATATGGGGTCACTCACCTTCTTCTAAGGCTTACGGCTTTTCAGCTTAATTTCCTCTGCAACTGACCACGTGTATTAGTTTCGCATTTACAGCTCTGTATATGCTAAGTGTCATAGCAATACCTACATGTTGCACATCATTTTTTTTCAGCAAGCACTCTGATTCACTGCAAACATGTCTCATAATTATTCTAATCATTTTTCTACATCAAATATCACATCAAACAGCCAATATCTCAGTTTTTTAAGAAATTTGACCGGGACTTTACAACTATTTCTTTCACTAGGAAACTATTTCCTTCAACCTTAAAATAATAAGTTTACAAAATATCTTTAATGTTGTGGAACTCGATGGCTTAGTGGTTAGCGTGTTCGACTTACATATTAAAGGTTTTGGGATCGAGCCCAGCTGGAGGAATTTTTTTTTTTTTTTTTTTTGCATTTTGCCTATTTTTTATTTGTCTTTTTTTTTTATATGGAAAAATATCCTTCTTACAGATAAATAGAGAAGAACGGAAGACCTTATTTGTTGCTGTAGCAACAAGAGTTTCTAGTTAAGGTCTTCCGTCTTCAGCGGAAGACCTTATTGTTTTTCTTAGGTTTCTTTTCCACTATTTTTCTTATTATTATTTTTTTTCTTACCGATTTTGTGCACGCGAGTTCTCGGAAACGGCTTGATGGATTTTCATGAAACTTTCAGCTCTGATAGAACATCAAAAAATCTAGAAATAAATTTTTTTATTTTGATGACGTCACTTCCGGTTCGGAGATTTTCGCGATTTTGTCATTTTTAGAGGGTCACTTTGTCCGGCAATGTTCTCAAAAACCGTTGAAGATAGAAGCATGAAATTTTCAGTGATGATAGAGCAACCTTTAGAGAAGTGAATTGAGTATATCATTTTTACCGGAAGTACGAAGCGCCGACGCTCGATGTGGTCCGAAAATAGTCCTATCAAGAATTTCAAAATTTTTTAAACCTTTTCTACGATAACTTTCAACCTAGAAATATTTTGTTAAAACATGTATAACAAAAAAAGTGTAGAATTACACGATCTTTCAAATGATATCTCGAAAAAAGGGCTGGCCCCTAAAATAAAGGGCCTAGAGAGGCTGAAAGTATTTCCTTTATATCTCAAAAAGTATTGAGAATTTGTAATACGTCAAAGAAGCAAAGTTGTACAAAATGTCAAGCTTTATCAAATGGGGTCGTCGGAATATGTCCGGCAACGTCACTTCCGGTCAAACCGGAAGTAGTCAAAAATTGCATATTTTTGCTGTTCTTGACAGGTTTTTGGATATCATATGTCACTGGAAGCTTAAATTTTAATTTTCCGTCCGTCGACGGTACTTCCGGTCCAATCGGAAGTTGCCAAAAATGGCTTAATTTTGCAATAATTAACATAAATTTGGAGGATTAAACCATTTTTGGACTTCATTTGTCTTTTTTTCTTAAAAGAAAGCTACTTCCGGTCAAACAGGACGGAAGACCTACTCGTTGCTTTGCAATGAGCTCGGCTCTAGTTATTATTCTTTTTTCTTCTTATTTCTTCTCCGGTACTTTTTTGTCCGGAAGTGTTCCCAGAAACTGTTCACCAAACTAAGTTAAAACCTTTTTAGGGTTAGTAGGCATGTTGTGTAGATGTGCCGAACGAAGGTCATTTTGCGCGCATTCGCATGCACGTGCGGGCGCGTGCAATGAGTAAAATGACTGATATATTTAATATGGTTGTAACTTTTATATTTTTTGATAAAATGATTTGAAACTCATTATATAAAGATATATTTGCAAATTTGCATGAACTCACGCGCATGCACGTGCGCTTTGCTCTGATTGGCTGAAACAGAAATCTTAATATCTTTTTTGTTTTATGATGAAATGCTTTGAAATTTATAAAATAGACATGCGTTAGGATGTACTACAATATGATATATAAATTTTTTCATGAAATCACGCGCATGCGCGTGCGCTGCAATCTGATTGGCTGAAACTTTAAATGAGTATAACTCCCTTGGTTTTCAACCAAACAGCATGGGATTTACAACAAAGATAGACATAAAGGACCCCTACAAGATGGTATAGTCACCATTCACATGCATGCACGTGCGCTTTGCTCTGATTGGCTGAAACGATAATCTCAATATCTTTTCTGTTTTCTGACAAAATGCTTTGAAATTTAAAACATAGGCATACTTTAGGATGTCCTACAATATGATATATAATAATTGTCATGAAAACACGCGCATGCACGTGCGCTGCAATCTGATTGGCTTAAACTTTAAATGCTATAACTCCCTTGTTTTTCAACCAAACAGGATGGGATTAAGAACATAGACAGACATAATGGACTCCTACAAGAAGGTATGGTCATCATGCACGCGCGTGCACGTGCAAATGAGTAAAATAGTGTAGACAAGATGATATCGTCATTACGCTCATGCAATAAAATGTGCACGCCTGCATTTCTTAAATTTGAAATACTTGGTATACTTTTGGGAAAACGTTGTTTACGTCTTAAATGCACAGATTTTGCCTTCTTTAATGAAACTTACAGGGAATATGGCACGAGAAGAGAGTTGGGGAGCGTTTGGGGAACATCTGTAACGGTTCCCGTTACAATTAGCACTAGTTTTGTTTTATTTGATTAAATTTGAAGTTTCTTGTGTTCATAATTTAACTAGAACAGGCCAGAAAATTAACTGCTTTCATTGTTTATACGATAGCCTAGAAGCTTGGTCTAGAAAGTAGTTCTGAATGAAAATTTTATCCATTCATTCATTCATCTTTTATTTCCTCCATTACGGAGATTAGAGTTAAGCATACAACAAATAAATTACAAAAAAGTGGAGATATATATGTACATAAATGTAATGAAGAGAAATGAATTAATCGAAAGGAAAATATTTACATATATTTTAAATGTGAAAAATTTTTAAACAAATTGATGGAAATGTGAAATTATGTTAAGCAATGAGTCTATTGAAGACTCCACAAGAAGTCACTATGTGTTTTGAATTAAGTTTCCTAAACTCGATTTCCTCCGTTCGAGTAAGGACTGTCAGTGTTTGTTTTCCTAGAAGTATTAGGAAAAGGTCATCCTCCGGGAGGCCACTGAGTTCCGCTTCCAGGTGTATGGGAAAAGACCTGGACAAAGAGTTCCACCAGTTGGAGTGCTGTGTTGCTAGTGCTGGACACGAGACGGTAGCATGCGAGAAAACATCGGTAATAATGCGTCCACACAACATACAGGTTATCGGGTTCTGTAGAGGTTTGGAGGCTATGAGTTTAAAAGTAAATTTCAGGTTTTGAATTTCACTGAAGGAGTTGGTGTGTTGCCACATGAGAATTGGATTGGATGTGCAGAAAACAGTATTAAAGCGAAAAAAATCCGGATCGTGATCTGTCCGTTCAATCCGTTGAAGAGTTTGGTACTTGTAGACAGATGAGCGTACAATCGATTTCCAGGCGGATTTTGACGGGAATGATCCATCTGAAAGCCAAGTATTTAGGAAGTCTGAAATTTGGTAGGTCTGGAGAAGATGTAGGACATCAGGAATAAATCCCATCTGGGTCTCACTTAGATGGTACAGAAATGAAAATAGGCGTGAGGTAAAGATCCTTTTAGGGAGGAAGTCAGGGTTCATCCGGCAAAGTCTTCCTAAAAAGAGGAGTTTCCTAGTATCGATTTCTGCATTGATTGGTAGAATGTTCATGTATTGTTCGCAGATATCCGATCTTGTAAGTTTTGGAAGGTTGAAGATCTGCTTGCAGATTCCGTGTTGGAAAGTGTTAAGACGTCTTACGTCTTCCTTAGTCATGTGGTTCCAGGTCTCGCATCCGTAGAGAACAGATGGTAACACCACTGTTCGGTATAGGTGAGCCATCGTTGATGGATTAACACGGGATATATCTAGGTCGGACAAAGCATAGAAGGATTTCCATCCTTTGGAGCATGCGTGAGAAATTCGAGATTTGGATTTCGTATTAGAGCTGATGGGTATACCCAGATGTTCATAAACCGTTCCGTATTGAATTTTGGATTGACCTAAGTAAATGTCTACTGCTGCAGGCTGTTTTTGGGTTCTTGCACGGAATGACAGGATAGATGATTTAGATGCATTGAATTCAAATCGCCATTTAGAGGCATATTTAAAGGCAGTGTCAAGCATTGATTGTAGAGCGGCTGGAGATAATGCGATGCAGGCTATGTCATCTGCGAGCGCTGGTGAATGGTAATTTCTGTCAAATATTATAGGGTGGTTGGAATTCAGTGATTGAAGTTCCTCTAGCAGGTCATTGATGACTACTAGATATAAGAAAGAAGATAACACGCCTCCTTGTCTGACGCCTTGTTGGACTGGAAACCATCGTGATTTAGTTTGGTTGACTATAACTGCGCTCTCTGTGTTCTGATGACAGTCGTCAATGATGTCCCATATTTTTCCTCCAATGTTAAGCTTGTGCAATTTACACATGAGGCCTTTCCTCCAAACAGTGTCGAATGCCTTACTGGTGTCTAGAAAGGTGATGTAAACGTTACTGCCCATTTCTAGGTTATGATATAGAGTTTCATGGAGATTAAATGAGGCAGTGAGGCAACCTAGTTCTTTCTGGAAGCCTTGTTGTTGTAAGTTCGGAAATGGTTCACTTAAGGACAGAGAGGATATTTTGGCTGACAACACCTTTTCAAATATTTTGAAAATACATGGTAATAAAGCTACTGGACGGTAGCTGTTACAAGAGTTTTTAGGTTTGGTGCCACCTTTGTGAATCGGAACGATAAGTCCACGCTTCCATTGAGGTGGGACAAAGCCGATATCAATGATTGCATTGTATAGTTTACATAGACATTTAGCAATGAGATTGTCCGAATGTAAGATGTGCTCGTTTGTGATGTTATCAACTCCTGGCGCTTTCCTATATTTCAGAGAAGAGGTGGCAGTGATGACGTCATCGTATGAAATTTGGACTGTGTAATCTTTATCAACACGGTTTGTTTTGATTTGGTCATAAGTGGAATGAATTAGGTGTTTAAAGTCGTTATCAAAAGAGTCATTTTCGCTGTAACGGTAGATGTCTTCATAAAAGTCTGCAAACGCATTTGCAATTTCATTTGGTTCTGTACGACTTTCCCCTGTTGCATCACAAATTTCGGGATAAAATCTAGAAGATCTTGGACGTCTTTGCTTTATGATTCTCAAAAAAAGGCGCAAGCCGAGTTCGGCGGCTTCATCTATTTCACTATAAACAGACTGAATGAAGATTTCATATTCTTTATCGTGGGCATTTTTAAATGCACGTTTAGCACTTTTGTAATTACGGTAGGTATCGTGTTGCATACCTCTTGGTCTGCCTTCTTGTATCCATTTGCGACGCATAGCTCGTTCTGTTGCATGTAGTTCTTTTACAGCTTTTGTCCAACCAGGCTTAGTATATGGGCTAACTCGCGCTGAGGGGATACAAGATGAAGCTGAAGTAGAAAGAATGTCTATCAATGTTTGATTGTAGACTTCAATGTCGTTTTTTGACGCAATGTTAATTTCTATAAGCTTTTGTAACGCGACGCAGGTAAGTGATTTATACTCCAATATGGCTTCACTACTCGCCTTGTGCCATGCTGGGAGTATAGAACAAGAATCTTTTAAATTTATTCTTTTGGTGTGTGTTTCTAGATTGCACATGACAGGTAGGTGGTCAGATGTTGAGGATATGGATCCTTCTTCAAGAATTTCGTAGTGACATGCAGTTATACTCTGGCTGAACAGTATGTAGTCTAACATAGTTTCCTTGGGTATAAATGAGAATGATTGACCATGAACAGAGAAATCAACAAGGGGTGTCAGAAAATTACATCGCTCTACAAATTTGCAAAGGATGTTTGATTTGGTATTGTTTGTGTGAAGTTCACGAAGCAGACTGGCATTGAAGTCGCCAGCAAAGATGACTTGTCCGTATTGGGAGTGATGTTCATATAAACTATACATTATGTCGACTACGCATCCATAATACGTTGTGTCATTGTCAGCTGGAAGGTATACGCCAAATAGATAGAGGGGGGTGTTATTTTGTAGCATAATCCTAGCACCCACAATGCAGTCCGTTTGTATTATTTCAATTTCTTTTGTAGAGAATCGAAGATTCTTTCTAAATAAAAGCGCTACACCTCCTTTACCGCGAATTGGTTCTGGATATTGGTGGCTGTATGTCGAATCTGAGTGAAGTTTAACAACACTAAAATAATGGGGGTGAATACTTTCAAAGTAGGTCGCAGAGTGTTTATTGAGTTTGTGTTCGGAAAATATTGCAACGTCGCATTGAGTTTTATCCAGTAACGCACAGACGGGTAGAGTGGATGAAATGATGCCTCTAA
This sequence comes from Saccostrea cuccullata, assembly GCF_032062105.1. Lineage (NCBI taxonomy): Eukaryota > Metazoa > Mollusca > Bivalvia > Ostreida > Ostreidae > Saccostrea > Saccostrea cuccullata. The sequence continues at coordinate 10,904 of NW_026919658.1, forward strand.
CATTCCATGTTAGAATTTTGAGCGTAGAGGATGTAGTAAAAAGCGCCATTTGTAGCAGTAAAATGAAGATCGTAGTTTTACTTGTGTTCATTTTGATATTAGGGCTCGCAATCTTTTTAGATGTGATCGTATTCACTGTCCCAGTCCTCGGAAGCATGCTGTGTTGCACATTTTTGCTCCCACTCTCGATTACTTATCCACTGTCTGCACCGTACACCTTCGGGCCAAAAGTTGGGAGCTTCGACAATTTGAACAAAATCCAGCGGGATATTAATTTTTGCGGATAGATGAGATTAGTAGTATTTGGGTTTGAATAGCACTAAATGAGTTATTTTAACACCTTTGCTTTCGATGTAGTTAGCTATTCCAGATCGAGATGATTCATTACTTATCCCTGATAAATAGTATCTAGCTGTCTTACGGTAAGTAACACCAACAAAAACATCCTTTTGTTTTATGTTTGTTTTTGGATTTTGTTTGTCTTTCTGTATTGCCGATTTCTGTAACTTTTTTTTTTTACATCCTATGTCTTTAAAATCGTTTTCTTACATCTGGATGGAATAGTACTGAAATTTTTTTTAGACCCACGGGACTGAGAGGGGGCATGTCTTCCATATCATTTTACTTGCCAATTCTGTCCGAACTCCCCCCCCCCCCCTTTCTCGAAAATGTTTTATCTCGTCCCAATAAAATTGCTACCTGCAGGACAGATGGTACTTGTATACAATTTTTTTCACAAAAAGCTGTGAAATAGCTACTTATTATTACTAGTAAGTAATGGTTGTACACTATAAAATAAATATCAAGTTTCGATCGCACTGTAGATTTTGAAAATTCATTTTTCAATCAAAGTTTAACAACAGTTGGATCAGTTTAAAATGACAATTTTTCTTTTAGATTAGTATAGGGATATTGTTGTTGAAATGTTAACCTTTTAAACATCGTGGAAAGTTTAGTTTCATAAACATTTACAACCTACATGTAGATATATCGGTCAATAAATATATACAGTGTATATCAATCTAGGCATTTTTAGTATCATCTGTCCATATTAAACCAGTTGAGACTTGCACCTTCCATACTGGGAACGGAAAAAGTCCCGATGGGACTCGAACTTCTAAAAAAAAAATCTTCAGAAAATCCTACAGTGCACGAGAATCCTGAATTTTTTTTTTTAGATCTGTGGTTTATTGGAATACATTTATCATTCAGATACGAAAAATCATACCTCACAACGAATAATTAAGCCTTATGTATCTTAATATTTTGTAATGGGTTGTATTACACGGAAGAAAGATCTCCTTCCAATAAAGTGCAGCTTGTGAGTATTAACACACTTCAGATAAAGTCAACTTCATGTTTACTTTCTGTGAAGAACAATATTGGGGCTTATTTATGTGACCCCCCCCCCCCTTTCAACACATTGCACTGACTAACAGAGCGAAGAGGATTTGTCTACATGTAGAATCTGTGTGGTTGACGTAACAAACGATTATACGTCACGTCAGATCGAAAACTTGAGATTTGCACACTTAAAATGCACCTCTTATCTAGCGGAAAACAAAATGGCGTCTCATGAATTTCTTCAAAGTTTGCAGCTTGATTTCAATACGGAATAGTTATTTGTTTTATCCCCCCATTGTGATATTTGTTTACACAAATTAATAAGAGCTTATATCATATTTTTGAAGGCATGTGGATTAGGTCTGGTAGGTCTAATTGTAATATTACTTATCAGCATGCCATGCACAAAGATACGTTTTATAAGAAAGTGTTAGAATGTAGACATGCATAGTCGGATCCTGAATGTTCACATTAATAATAAAAAATGAATAAATCAAAGTGACATTTCATAGATGACAATTAAGTTATGACTGCAGTGTGTTTAGAACGGAAAGCGCCGGAATCGTCCGAGGTTTGCCGAATGCCAACGAATATTACGTCACAGAAGTGGAAGTGACGCTTTCATAGAACCATCTGCTATTTTCTTGTGAAGTGAAATGGTAGGAAAGTTTTGTTTACGTGACGTTTAAACTACAAACGATGTTTTATTTTACTGGAACTTATTACAGAACCATTATTTATGCTGACGGAATATATCATCTACTACTTTACGGAGGCTAAACTTGAAATACAATGCGCACGGCTAGTCTAGTGAGGGGCTTGTACATAAGGCCAGGTAATCCTGTGATCTCGGCCACTAATCGACATTGTGACCGTATTTGCCAATTTTTAGTGACATTGTGCCGGGGATTTCTATATCAATCGGACTATTTGGCTCTCTGGCTTGAAAAAACGGTTTATATGCAGAAATAAAGGCCCTAGGATAGGGAGCAATCCGACGCATGCGCAAACGGGTTAGTCCGTGCGCCGCACGACTAACCCTCTTAGAACACAGAACACAAAACTTAAAAGTTCTAACCCCATTTCCAAAAACATAAAAACATCAACAAATAAGAAGAAAATATTTCAAGAAAACATAATTACAAATAAAAAACAAAAAAATTAAATTAAAACATGCACATAATAATTGTTTATACCTAGGGAAATCAGTTCCTACAAAGAAAGAAGGTGTTAATTTCAAGTCTACATTCTAACTACATAGTTCTTCTCAAAAAATCAGTGATATTTGTTTTTCTAACTTCTAAGTAAATCTTCTACACTGATATTTGCAAATTATTGAAAGTCCGAGCCAAATCAGTGGTCCGAGATTAAATAATACCCTGTTTTGAACAGTTTGTATGTGTGCTGACCCTCCGCGGTTAACCCGGGACGGTTAGAAAAAAGAAACACACATTGTTGATGTTTGAATTTGGTGGGTTCGCCCAATTGAAATGGCGTCCCACAATTTTGTACTGTGTCACGGCCAATACTCGCCACAATAAATAAATATAAATTTTATACTGAGTTTTGTGTCATTTTTCTCTGTATAAATAATAGCATCTATTTGTGTATACAAAATAGATGCCTTTATTTTACGAGAAAAGTATATTTGAAGGGACCTATAAACTAGTTTATAGGTCCCAAGTATTTGTTATTTGAACGTTGGCTTTTAGGGGTCGGGTTCGGTTGACACATCAAGTGTAGTATATAAAAGGTCGGGTTTGATCTTCACATTCCTTTCTCCTGAACCTTTCGAAGGTAAAGATGCATAACAATTGCTTGCAATAAAATACATGGAATTTTGTTTTGTAACTTTAAAAACCCGCCCTCCCACTACGTTATGTTTAGAATGTTCCATTTTCTCTAAGTAAAGAAGGATATTCTGCTGCTTGGTTTTTAGCTCACCTGAGCCGAAGGCTCAAGTGAGCTTTTCTGATCAAAATTTGTCCGTTGTGTGTCGTTGTCGTTGTCGTAGTCGTTGTCGTTGCCGTCGTAAACTTTTCACATTTTCATCTTCTTCTCAAGAACCACTTGGCTAATTTCAATCAAACTTGCCACAAAGTATCCTTGGGTGAAGAGAATTCAAGTTTGTTCAAATGAAGGGCCACCCCCTCTTCCAAGGGGAGATAATTATGAATTAGTGAAAAATTGATGGCATCTTTTAAAAATCTTCTTCTCAAGAACCGCTGGGCCAGGAAACATGAAACTCATGTGGAAGCATGCTCAGGTAGTGTAGATTCAAATTTGTTCAAATCATGACCCCCATGGGTAGGGCGGGGCCACAACGGGGGGTCAAATTTTACATAGAAATACATCTGAAAAATCTTCAAGAATTTCTTCTCAACAACAGCAAAGCCATTATTGGTCATAGTTATATGGAAGAAGCACCTTCAGTTAGTGAGTGATTCTGCATTATTAAACGCAGAATCTATTATGCATAGTTTGTGTACGCGGGGAATAAAATCAACAGAGGGCTGAGTTGTTTGGTTTTTTTTCGATCGGGTGCGGTGTACCAATATCTGAAAACGAGGCGCAGCCATTTCTTATGTGGATCGAGTCGTGGACGGTAGAAGAAATTAAAGTTTTCAAACGCGGATCTGAAAGCAGAAACAAAAGTATTGATCATTGCTGATTGTTGGTTTCATTGTGTAAGGTTTGAAAAGTGTAGAATTTATCTGAATAATTACAACCTTTAGTATATTTATTCATACAGCATTATTGCAGTGTTTCGGCGCAGCTTAATACTGCGCAGTTTATACAGTCTCTCAGATAAAAGACACATGGAGAAGAACAAGTCACTGCCACATTTTACTAGTGTTAAAAGATGATCAAAAAATGTTATCAATTTATTTAATATTATACTTAGTGGAAGGAAACGTTATAGATTGTATACAACATTTGTCCAACTCTTGTATCTAGTTTCACCAGTAGTCTCGGAACCCGTATGTTGATAAACATGATAAAGGATCCGGATAACTTATTGTTAATGTTAGAAAAAGTAGCAGTACAACTTGTTTATAAAAGTTTGCAGAAAGAAAACTCCTATACTTATATGTATAATATATGCATGTGATTTAGTGTTGGTCGTGGAGAGGAATATCACTGCAGTTTCCTTGCAATTACCTAAAATAAAGTAGAGTGAAATGTAATTAAACAAAAAAGAAAAATACCAGTAGAATAAAAAGATAATAAAGATATTCATGTTGTTAATTATTGTTTTTATGTGGTTTTTTTTATATAAATCAGGAGTATAAATATATTCTACGGTGTGACTGTTGGGGCAAGCACAGTTATTTACTATCAAAAACCTTTACACAGCTTTAACTTGCACTGCCTAACGGAATCCTCAGTTCATGAAAAAAAGAATATGAAGAAATCACTTCCCACGCATCATGATTGAGATTCCGAACTTTTCACATGTTTCCAACAAAATCTGAAATACCCGAGTTGTTGATGATGAATGTATGACGTCAAATAAAAAGTCCTCTTGACTTAGAACGCTAACGATAATATTGTGGCATGAAGATTGCATTAAATTGTTGTTTGTAATTTTGTTCAAGTAAGTTGTTGCTATGTTTTAGCCACCATGTTGCTAAGCACCGCAAAGGATTATTGGGAGTTTGGAATTTTTTCATGTGGTACGATAAAAATTTCTTGGAACAATGTGCAGAGTCTATTGAGCTTGCTACATTAGGCTGTATTTCATTTCCGGATTTTTTTGTAATTTTATCATCTTTGCATTTTTAAGATAGTAACTTTAGTAAACGATTTAAAGACTTACTTATGAAAAAATTAAGTTTTTTGTAGAGCATTACCAAAACTTAAAAACTCAATTAGGGTACACCAAGTGTCTTGGATGTATTTTTGGTGCTGTCACTGACATTTAATGTAGTGCACATTGTGTGCTACATGTAAGCATGTATATGTTTGGTAGATGGATTTTTACATTTTTAATCAATATTTTGCGATATAAATACTTTCATAATTTCATTTTCAATCACTTGGAAAACATTAAATTGCCACAAAGGTAAATTCTGGAAATGAAAAAATTATGTCAGAAATGAACTTAAAAAGAATATCGGAAATGAAATTTAAAAAAAATGTCAGAAATGCTATGCAGATTTCTGGAAATGAAATGCAGTGAGCTGATAAGTGAAGACTAGATCATCTGAGGGTTTAAATCAAAAAAGAATTGAATATCGGGTACATACTGTTCCTTGGATATTTGCACATTTTAAATACTAGTTGATAGTAATACTTCGTACTTAGTTCTGGTTGTTATGTAATACATCCATGTTATGTTTAATAACACAATTAACCAACACATGCTTGTTCTTTTTATCTATTATACCCCCCGCAAAGGAAGTTTTATAGGGGGTATATAGGAATCAGCTTGTCTGTCTGTTTAGCTGTCTGTCCCTCTGTGCAAACATGTCCAGTCCATATCTTTCTTGCGGAGGAACATTAGAATCTACTACTCCACACAAAGATTGTCCATGACGTAAGGGTGTGTCATGACCTTGACCCAAGGTCATTTTGGGAAGTTCAAGGTCACTGGAAGAAAAATTTCATAATTTGTGTCCGGTCCATATCTTTCTTATATATAAACTTGGTAGGTTCTCATTTCACACAAAGATTGCTCATGACCCAAGGGTGTGTCATGACTTTGACCCAAGGTCATTTGGGGAAGTTCAAGGTCACTGGAAGAAAAATTTCATAATTCGTTTCCGGTCCATATCTTTTTATGGATAAACTTGGTAAGTTCCTATTTCACACAAAGATTGCTCATGACCTAAGGGTGTATCATGACCTTGATGCAAGGTCATCTGTGCAAGTTCGAGGTCACTGAAAGAAAAATTGTAGAATTCATATTTGGTACATTTCTTATTATTATGAAAAAACTTGAATCTACTACTTTACACAAACATTGTTTATGACCTGAGATTATGTCATGACTTTAAACCAAGGTCATTTATGCAAGTTCAAGGTCACTAACAGAAATAGTTCATAATTCGTGTCTGATCCATATATTTAGTGTATTTTTTTTATGAGGCTGCGCCTTAGTTTCATTTATAAAAAAAAATATGAGCAATTACATTTGCACTTAAAATGTTTTAGCATTTCTCTCTTCTCTTAGATTTATAAAATATTCATGATTTAGAACCTCTGAAAAACCCAGCAGGGGGTATTTTGCCCTGTTTGGACAGTTTTAGTTATCTTTATTAAATTTATGCAAGCAAGACAGTTTAAAATTATATATTGAATGTGTATGATTTTGATAATTAACAAGCCCATGGGACCTCTTGAATTAGATTTTCACTGATCGTATGTCGAAATTCACAGGCCTCAGTCTTCGTTTCATGAAGATTGCTTTTAGATATGTCTGACGTTAAAAACTTGAGGCCAATCACAGTTATATTTTTCTTGTAATTATTTCAAAACTTTAGACTTCTTCTCTCTCCTTGGCCCAATCTGGCTGATACCTCACCCACAGAGTGCCTTTGGGTAACGGGTGTACAGTGACCTTAAATCATGTTTCTAGGTCAATGGTCAAGTTCAAATCAGAATTATATGAAAAATCTGTGTTTAAAGCACATATCTCTGCTTGGCCCAATTTGGCTCATACTTCATCTTCAGAGTGCCTAGGGGTAATGAGTGTGAAATGACCATGAACCATTTTTAATAAAGGTCAAGGTCAAAGCAGAATTATTTGAAAAGTCCTTGTTTGGAGCATATCCTCTACCTCCTTGGCCCAATCTGGCTCATAATTTACCCAGAGTGCCTTTTGGTAATGGGAGTGCAGTGACCTTGAATTACGTTTCTAGGTCAATGTTCAAGGTCATAGCAGAGTTATATGAAAAATCTTTAGTCGGAGCATATCTTCTCTCTTCTTGGCCCAATCTGGCTCATTCTTCACCCAGAGAGTGTCTTTGGGTAATAGGTGTGCAGTGACCTTGAACCATGTTTCTAGGTCAAGGTCATAGCAGAATTATATGAAAAATCCTTGTTCAGAGCATATCTACTCCCTCCGTGGCCCAATCTGGTTCATACTTCACCCACAAAATGCCTTTTGGTAACAAGTGTGCAGTGATCTTAAACCATGTTTCTAGGTCAAAGGTCAAGGTCAAAGTAGAATTATATAAAAACCTTGTTCAGAACATGTCTTCTCTCCCCTTTGCTTTGTCCAATGTGGCTCATACTTCACTCACTGAGTGCCAGTGACCAATTGATGTGCAGCGACCTTGAACAAAGTTTCAAGGTCAAGGGTCAAGGTCAAAAATAGCCTGTGTTTAAAATCTTTGTTCGGTGCATAATTTCTTTCCCTTAAGTCCATTCAGCCTCGAACAAATTGACTGGGTATGGAAAATCTGTGATTTTCCTTCCATATTTTGATAGAGGATATGCAACAATTCTCATAGAGGATACATTTTTAAAAGTTTTTAAATTGTATTATTTTTCAGAGAGTAGTTATTTACTTTAAACATATTTTATTGAGTAATTCAATCAGGATTGGGCAGAGTAGTTATTTCTTGTCCCCTTTAATCTCAAACACCTTCAAAATGAACCCTTTTCAGCTACCTTACATTTTCATGTTCATTGCTAAAAGCTGGGTCCTTTGAGATGGCCACTATCTCAATGATATCTTTTCATACCCCCCGCAAACGAAGTTTAGGGGGGGTATATTGGAATCACCATGTCCGTCTGTCCGTCTGTCTGTCTGTCTGTCTGTCTGTAGACGAGATTTTGTCCGGACGATTTCTCAAAAACTAGTGGAAGGATTTGCCTGAAAATTTGTACACATATTATTCACCATATGAAGGTGTGCACCTGCTATTTTCATCTTGATTTGATGATTGTTTTGAATTTTACAGGTGTTTTTTCATTTTAATTTTGTGGTCTTGTGCAGACCGTTTCTCACAAACTATTGCAAGGATTGATCTGAAAATTTGCACACTTATTATTCACCATATGAAGGTGTGCACCTGGAATTTTCAACTTTATTTGTTTATTTTTCTGCATTTTACAGGTTTTACTTTTTATTTAAATTGACTTGTTCATTTTGGGCTCATTTATAAGGTATGAGAGATAGAATCTAGAATATCTGTACAAAAATGTGAACTACCGGGTAGTACAGCTTACAACAACTCATTAAAACTAAAAAAAGGAAACATCATCAAGTGTTAAAAACAATTTTTACATTACACAGAAGATAATGTAAATTCATTTGTCTCTTGGGAATAATGACTGGACAAGCATCCAGTTAAAGATAAATTAATGAGTTTGGTGTTGGAGGTTGTTAAGGCATATCTCTTATCAAGTGTGTGTGTGTGTTATCAAATCTCCAGGGAATAAGGCACAAGAATTAAAGATCTCTCTTCTCTTATTCTCTTAATTGTAATTTATTGTCTGTCAAAGCACTTCATTACTGGATGACCAGCTTTTTATTTTCAAAATGAATTTGATATATCAAGATTAATTTGATTTTGTATAATGATTTTTTTCAACAATTAGTTTGCAGAGTGTCATGACACATAATTGTAATAAATTTTTTTAATGCAGAAATAAAAAAAATGTTACGATTGAATTACAATGTATTAGTATTGATGTTTCATTTGGTTGCACTTTTGTTTCACTCATTAAGAAACATAATGAGCACTTATATTTTACTGCAAATTGTTGTAAGTAAATAGTGAACACCTCTAGATCCATAAAGTATTTTTGAATTGGCACCTTCTCTGAAAAAACCCAGCGGGGGGTATTTGTCCCTATTGGACAGTTCTAGTTTAAATCTGATTTTAGTTTCCTGATTATCTGTTCATACCATACACAAAATATTTTTGTAACAGTTTTCTCAGCACTGCTCATCACAATGGTTGAAATTTCAGCAAGCTCTTTGTTTAGGTTTACAATATGGTGGGACTCATTTTTGTATAAATCCAATATCAATTTCTTGTTTATTTGACAATATTTGTATATGCACATATTTTTTTTTTCACATGTCATTGTGCATTGTGACAAGACGTTTTGGAGTGCGATTATGCAATATGATAATCTTTGTCATGACTTTTAAATATTGAGTTTTGATGCACTTTTAAGAAGCAGTAACTTTTATCAAATCCAAGGGTCTTTGTTATAAGTCTCCAAACAGTAGAGCTTTTTCCTTCAAAATTTACCCCCCCCCCCCCCAAAAAAAAGTCAAATTTCATGAAAATGATTCTAAATTGTTAACATCATGGCCCCCGGGGGTTGTACCATAATAGTTAGGTACATGTGTGTAATTTGGAATTTGGATGATTACACCAAAACTGTTTGCCAGTAAATGTTGGATACATTTATCTGGTATATATAATTTCTGGAAATGTGTGACACATCTTAAAGGTAAGTTTAATGTGAAAATGGTTAACAAATTACATGTAACATGCATCCCTCTTTAAATTATATTAGGGATGTCAAAATTGTCAATAATTGATATTCGAATATTCGATAGGAGTATTCGAATATATTCGAATATTCGATAAAATAAATACATCTTGCATTATCAAATTTATATCTTCACTCTCCTGTCAAGTAGTGAAGAGTTTATGCCATTATTTGGAATAAAAACTCATGTGGAGTTCAGTAAATACACTGCAATTATATTTTTAAAAGAAATATTGAATAGTATACATCCCAAATGTAATAATTGTTAGAAAATTAAAAAGATTCTTTAGTATGTTCCAGATGAATTGATCGTCTTACTAAAGTCTACACTGATAACTCCTACAAATTCATACCAAACAGAACAATTATCTAATGGTGAAATATTAAAAGCAATTACTTTTCGCTAATTATGATTTCCTGATAATGATTTTTAATGATATTTACATAAACAAGGGGTCTGTGTGTTTACTGTAAAACTATGTTGCACAACAATACAAGCTGATTGTAAGTACTGAAAGCTATACTACTAATTAAGTGAACAAATAAATAAATTACTGTAATAGATACACTCTTCACACCTAAGGTAATCCAAGAGGAGTGGTTTTTTAAAATTTTGTACAAACTTTATTCAATTTCTAATAAAACTTGCCAGGTTTTTCTCTCTTTTTAATGCTTGTATACTTAAAAACGAATATTCGAATCATAAATTTATATTCGAATATCAACTCATCGAATGAATATTCGAATATTCGAATATTCGTTGACATCCCTAAATTATATATTGTTGAACGTCCAAGAATTTTTCACTCGTATAAGCCACCACTTGCCGGTGGGGAGCTGCAAATTTTGTCCTGTACTGAGCACTAGGGGCCATTGAGCAGGGAGAGATCTTTTTAATGCCAACACCTACTGCAACACAGAACCTCCGTTTATATGGTCTCTTCCTAAGGACCCTCTTTCAATGAATGTTGGCATATGTTTTGCATATAATTTTGAAAGTGTCAGTGATGGCAGCATTATTAATTTGAGAATGTGTGTATGTATCAAGTATGCCCTACTCTAATCAATCCCTTAAAGTATAGATTATAACATTTTAATATTTTTTGTAGATTACAGAATGCCTAGGAAGAAGACTTGGAAGAAAGCTGCTGTGAAGAAGACGAAATCTTGTAAGGCAGATGTGGGTGACAAGTACCCCATAGATGTTGGCCACGTCCAACCATCTGTGCCTCTGGGTGTAGGCCACGTCCTAACACCTATGACATCTGTACCGGCAGGGGTGATCTCTACCACCCCTGTGACAGTGGTCTCTGCGGCTCTCCCTGAGACCACTTTAAATCAGAATTTATCTCAGATTATTACTCAGAATTCATCTCAGTTGCTTACTCAGAATATATCTCAGATTACAACTCAGAATATTACTCAATTTACAATGAACAATATTCCAAATGAAACAACACATGCACTGCAAGGTAATTGTATGCATCAGAATTCAGATAATCTGGTATTTGGATCTTTCCATCAGGGAAGCAGGAGATTTTCATAATTTTCAAGAGGTAATCAGTGTACATGCAATTCACTTATGATGTTGTCAAATTCATATGAAAATTTTTCATTCACTAGTTCCTTTTTAGATCAGACTCTGCTCAAGGGAGATAATTTGTACAACACAGTTGTGAAGAATCTTCAGAGTGCTGGAAAACTGAAAAGCAGATTACTGATGTTCGATGAATTACCAACTCATATTGATTCTGGTGAAAATCACCACATGGTTGATAAGTTTGAAACATTGTTTGGCTTATTGGTTACGGATGATAAAAAAAATCAAATTCAAAGTCTACACGAATGTCTTCAACAAGCGTTGGGGTTATCTAGATATGTATTAATAATGATTGGCTCGATATGTTCAGCACTGTACAAAGCTTCAGACAATGATTTTTATTTTTTTGACTCGCATTCTCATGGCAAAAATGGGTTATCCGATTGTGATGGAAAGTCTGTGATGAGACACAGTTGCTGCTTAGATGATTTGGTAGGGTTTCTGTATGCAATGTATGAAAGTATGCACATTGAATTTGCAACTGAATTTGAAGTGATGCCTGTTGCCTTTCAAACACTTATTCATAGTTTCCCTAGCAATAATCAAAGTGTAGATCAATATTGTAGATTAGATCAGTCAACAACAACTGCTTTCACAAACAAACAATCTGTTAGTAGTAAAACTGATCACTTAAAAACAACAGAGATAAAGAAAGATAAAAAAGATTACATGAGAGAATATATGAGAAACAAGAGACAAGATCCAGAGTTTAAAGGAAAAGAAAGGGGCAGTAAGAGAAACAAGAGACAAGATCCAGAGTTTAAAGAAAAAGAAAGGGACAGTAAGAGAAACAAAAGACAAGATCCAGAGTTTAAAGACAAGGAAAGAGACAGTATGAGAAACAAGAGACAGGATCCAGAGTTTAAAGAAAAAGAAAGGGACAGTAAGAGAAACAAACGACAAGATCCAGAGTTTAAAGACAAGGAAAGAGACAGTATGAGAAACAAGCGACAAGATTCAGAGTATAAAGGAAAAGAAAGAGACAGCAAGAGAAACAAACGACAAGATCCAGAGTTGAAAGACAAGGAAAGAGACATTATGAGAAACAAGCGACAAGAATCAGAGTATAAAGGAAAAGAAAGAGACAGTAAGAGAAACAAACGACAAGATCCCGAGTTTAAAGACAAGGAAAGAGACAGTATGAGAAACAAGCAACAAGATTCAGAGTACAAAGGAAAAGAAAGAGACAGCAAGAGAAACAAACGACAAGATCCATAGTTTAAAGACAAGGAAAGAGACAGTTTGAGAAACAAAAGACAGAATGCAGAGTTTAAGGTTTCGTCAAAGGTCAACATGTCCAAAAATTTATTTTTTCAATAGCCCCAAAACTATGTGGGGTATAAAGTTAAAACTTTTACGGTTTATAAATATATCATTGATAAATAGATAGAAAGTATCAGTTGATAAAAAAATACTTGGAAAAAATATTAATTGAGAAAAATTCTTCTTAAAAATGCATATATTTAAAAAAAATACACCTAATTAATTCCGCGCTCTTAGTGAAAACCATTATTGCAGAAACAAAATATGTTTATCAATGAAGAGCAAGTTGGACTTGGATAGCCTCTGAAAAGTTGTTTTCCCTGTTTATTTTGTCCAAATGTTAAGACTTGAAAGTGAAAGTACATTGCAAATGGCGTAATTTATAGGGGTCTTGTCTTTTTACATGTCATGCTTTCAATAACAGCCTTTCAGAGACCATTCACGTCCAACTTGCCCTTCAATGATAACCATATATTATTTCTGCAATGATAGTTTTCACAAAAAAGACATAATTAAGCAGGTGCATTTTTCTGTAAATATGCACATTTTCTGATACAATTTGTCTTAAAAAATATCTTTTTAAAAATATTTGTTATCAAGCGACACTTTCTATCTATTAATCAATGATATATTTATAAACTGTAAACATTTTGACTTTATACCACACATAGTTTTGGAGCTATTGTAAAAATAATTTTTTAGTCATGTTGACCTTTGACGAAACCTTAAAGACAAAGAAAGAGACAGTAAGAAAATTAAAAAACAAGAAGAAGAGAACAGGCATGATGAGCAAATAAGAGATTTAATAAAGAAAAGGGAAATGAGACAAAATTCAAACCAGTTAGAAAAAGAGAGATTGAAGATGACAGAAAAAAGAAAAAATGAAGAATATAGAACATCAGAAAATATTGCTGCAAAACAATCAAAAGCACACTCACGGGAGAATTTGGACTATATTGAAAATGAAAAACAAAGATACAGAAAAAGTAAATTTGGAGTTGATACAGCGGAATGTGTTGACAATTTTCACAACAATGTAAAATTGGGTCCTGTATTTGTCTGCACATGTTGCCAACAGACATGGTTTCATGAAAGTGTTTCAAATGTCAATAATGTTTTGTTGGATGCTGAAATCAGAAGAAAGTATCTTACTAATACAAAGTCTGTAAATGGGCAGGAATGGATTTGCAACACCTGCAATTCATGCTTAAAAGAAAGTCGAACTCCAAAACTCTCTTTTGCTAATGGAATGACATGGATACAAAAACCAAATGAACTTAATTTGTTACCATTGGAAGAAAGACTTGTATCCTTAAGAATTCCTTTCATGCAGATAAGAGAATTACCAAGAGGAGGGCAGTTTTCTGTAAAAGGAAATGTTGTAAATGTGCCAGTTGACATACAACCAACAATCAGTAGTCTTCCTAGGAGACGATGAAAATATCACAATACCTGTGAAGTTAAAAAGAAAACTATCTTTTCAGCACTCTTATTCTCATGAAAATATTCGACCTACAAAGGTTCTGAGTGCTTTACATTGGTTAATGAAAAACTGTGAATATTATCAGAATTCAAATATAAACATAGATGATAACTGGTTCCATGAAGTTACCAATTCAGCAAGCGAATTAATGAGAGAGTTTATAGAGGGTCACACCAATGAAGATTCAACATTGCGTGACCAATCAGATGAATCAGACTCTGATGAATTCTGTGAAGTTGATAGTGGTAAGGATGGAAATTGTGATACACTTCTAGACAGTGACTCATGATATGAATCAGATCTTCACATTTGCTCCAGGAGAGAGACAGCGTCCACTTAGTTTGTATCAAGATCAACTGGCTGAGTATTTGTCATTTCCAACAATATTTTGTGGTAAAAGAAGAGTAGAAAACAATCAGCGTCAAGTACCTGTATCATATGCTGATATTGCTAAGTGGGAATTACGAAGTGTTGATAGACATGCTGCTCAGTCTGTACCAAATTTGTTTTTCAAATTGAAAAAGATTCAACTAAAACAGGTAACAGACAAATGCAATTTAGCTCTTAGAAAATGCAAAACAAAGGGGAAAACCTTTACTGCAAATGAAATTAGAAATCCTGATCAAATTAACAACATTGTTAGACACGATGAGGGATTTTATGTATTCAAACAGTTGAGAAATTCTCCTCCATATCTTGAAACAAGAAAAAAAGATATTTTTGCAATGATCCGACAGCTTGGTCTACCAACTTGGTTTATGTCATTTTCTGCTGCAGATACACGTTGGAATGATCTGATAAGGGCATTAGGACTTTTAAATGATGACAGAGAGTACACAGATTCTGAAATTGAGAGCATGACATGGACTGAAAAATCAAAGTTAGTTCAGAAAGACCCAATTACATGTACAAGGTATTTTGATCATCGTTTTCGTACTTTTTTGAATACTGTTCTGAAGAGTGATCATCATCCTATTGGCAGGGTACAGAACTTCTTCTATAGGGTTGAATTTCAACAAAGGGGATCACCACATGTTCACATGATTGTTTGGATTGAAAATGCTCCAAAATACTTAGAAAATGATGAAAAGGAAATAGTTGCATTTGTTGATAGCTACTTAAAATGTGAAAGAAATGCAGATGACACTATGCTAGAATTACAGGTGCATAAACACTCGCAAACATGCAAAAAAAGAGGAAAGGCTGTTTGTAGATTTGGATTTCCACTCCCACCACTCAAAACTACAATGATATTAGAACCTTTGGACATTGAAGTCGAGAAATACAAGAAGATGCATAAAGCTATGCAAGACAAAATGAATGAATTTAAGAATGGTTGTGATCTAAGCTTTAGTTTCCAAGAGTTTTTGCAGGATGTATTACAACTATCTGAAGATGATTATATCAAATGCATCAGAAGTTCATTGAGAGGACCCAAAGTATTTCTAAAGCATAAACCCTGTGACCTTAGAGTGAATGCTTACAACAGTACTCTTCTTCATGCATGGGCAGCTAATATTGACATTCAGTATGTATTGGACCCATATGCCTGTGCAATGTATATTGTCTCATACAAAAGTAAATCCCAAAGAGGAATGAGCGATCTTCTGAGAAGTACTGCAAAAGAAGCAAGAGAGGGCAATCTTGACATTAAGAGACAAGTTAGACACATTGGAAATCAATTTCTTAACAGTGTTGAAGTTGGAGCACAAGAAGCAGCATATCTGGTTTTGCAAATGCCACTTACAAAGGCATCAAGAGATGTAATGTTTATAAACACATCTCCAGTTGATGACCGTGTAATACTTGTCAAACCTGATTCAGAACTTGAAAAGTTGAATGCTAACTCCACAGACATAGAATGCAGTAACATTGTCAAAAGGTGTGCAAAACGTCCAAAACAACTTGAAAACTGGTGTTTAGCTGACTATGTCTCACAGATAGATGTAGTTTTCCCAAAAGAAAATGTAACTCAGCTGTCTGAAATGGAAACAAATGATGATGAGACACACCAGTCAGAAAATGAAGACATTGGATCTGATACTGAGAGTGATGGATTTTTCAGGATTTAAAACAAAATGCCCAAGCACTTGCATGTAATCTTTGGAAAGAAAACTTAACCTTATTTGAGTTGAATGAAGTAATGCGACAAAAGGACGATTTAGCATTTGCACAGCTTTTGAACCGTCTTCGTCACAATGAGATGACTTCTGGGGACTTACAGATAATTCGCAAGTGCATCATTGCTGAGAATAGTCCAAATTATCCACACAATGCTCCCCATCTTTTCACAATGAATGCCAAAGTAGATGAATATAACAATAAACTTATAGAGCAACTTCCTGGTGAAAAAGTCATTGTGAAAGCTGTTGACAGTGTCCTCCAAGACCACAGTAAGTCTGTGAAAGACCGACTACTCAGATCATTGCAAAATCAAGATGATGTTAGCAAAACTGCAAATCTCATGACAAGACTAACTCTAGCCATTGGAATGATATATGACATTATAGCTAATATTGATGTTACTGATGGCTTGACAAATGGTTCATCATGTACTGTATTTCTTGTTGAAAACAGATTATCTGGTGTATCAAGGCCAAGTATAGTGTGGGTGAAGTTTTTTGATTCTGCAGTATGGAGAATTGCTCGACAGAAATACAGACACCTTTTCCATGATGATGTTATGGCTGATTGGACACCAATATTTGACTGTCAGCGATCTTTTGTTTTTAATTCAACTACATATCAAAGAATACAGTTTCCTTTAAGACCAGCTGCTGGTAAGACGATTCATAAGGCGCAGGACTGCACTGTTGATGAAATTGTAGTAGATTTGTCTCAGTCAAGGATAAGGAAAACACCCCACATTCATTATGTAGCTCTTAGTAGAGTTAGATCTGTTGACAAGTTGCATATTTTGAATTTCAATGAGCAAGCATTAACTGTGGATGAAAAAGTTGTAGAAGAAATGGAAAGAATGAGGAAGGAAGCACCTCTAAAACTGTGTTATCTTCCATTGTACAAAACAGAGCAGAACAAATTAAAAATTATGTTTAATAATGCAAGATCTCTTCACAAACATTTCAATGAAATTAAAAATGAACCCACTGTTGTAGCATCAGATGTTACTGGTTTTTCAGAAACAAGATTAACCATCAATGATGAACAGAATTTTATGATGGAAGGTTACTTGACTTTGTTTAATCATGAAAAGAGAAGTGACAGCAATCGTCCTCATCATGGAACAGCATTATATGTTAAACAGGACCATTTGATGACGTGTATCTCAAAATTCAGCAACAATTTGCTCGAGTTCATCATAGCTTTAATAAATTTCAGAGACTTTGGAGAAGTGCAGATAGTTGTTTTCTACAAGTTCCCAGCATGTCCTTTTAAAGAATTTGAACGTGAAATTATGTTGCACTTAAAACCTTTTGTAGACACAGAGAAAAAATTGATAATACTTGGAGATTTCAATTTTGATTTGTTTACAGGTCACAAAGAATTTCTGAACTTTATGAAGTTGAATTTAGAATGCACACAATTGGTAAAAAAGGTAATTCATGATTTAGGTTCACAACTTGATTTGATTTTCACAAACTTCCCTCATTGTGAAACTGATGTGATTGAGGCATATTGGTCAGACCACAAAATTGTCTACTGTACTTTATAAATATGATATAAGGGACGCATGAGTACTTATTTGGGGGAGATACGTCATCTTGTCCCCTCTCCCACCTACCAATGTGTCAGTGTCACTTAGTGACATTTGGTACATTGATTACTGTATACAGGGTTATATTCGCCCTGGCTTTGTTATTTTCACCCTTTCTCCCAATTTTGCAACGTTTTAAATTTTCCACAGTCACAGTTTTATTGAAGAAATCACACTGTGTTCTTTTAATTTACCCTGTTTTAAAATTGTTTAGCTCTAAGATGGATGACAGGGGAAAAAAATGAAACGGGGCGAATATTTCCCTGTATACAGTATCTTAAAACACCAATTACATGATGCAAAATGTTGTTTGTTTTAAGGCATATGTATACTTGATACTATTTTAATATGCAGGCATGGAATAGCCTAAATAATTTGCATTATTAATGATCACAAATCAATTGGTCTAAACAGGAATCCTTCATTATGACTTTTTATTGTGGATTTATTTTCAACAAACAATTAATTAATGTACAAAATAATTGAAAGTTGCATATTAAGGAAAATTCATGTACCATCAATGACAATTATTCATGTCAAAAAAATGATAATCATTGTATTATTTGTTAATATTTATAAATCATGTATATACTGTATTGATGTTTGTGAGTTAGTTTTAACCTTACTGTTTAGATTCTTTAATGATACATGAATACCATGAACTTGGTATTTTGAATATACAGGAAAATTTTAAGATTACATGAATTGTTTACAAAGTTTAATTTAAAGAAATTAATGAGTTCTGCTAAATATAATGATTAGAGTTGTACTAGAAATATATACACTGTATTACACTTGCATCAAGTAATTGGTATCTTTGATATATGTTTAATACTGTATTCTATAGTTTTATGAAGTAAATTCCCCGAATATTTTCTGTTCATGAAAAACTTGCTGTATAGAATTTATTATTGTAAGTTTATTAATGTTAGTACTGTGTCTAAATTTTGCCATTTATTCCCTGCAGAACAATACTAGAGTACATGAGAGTATAAACTTTTACAGTGTACATGAATTAATATATTTTTTCAGAGCAATTCCCAGTTATAACAATTGCAGTGCATGTCAATATTCTTATCATACATGTAATTCAAGTCTTTATGTAATTACTTTATAATCAACCTCATGCAGTATTGTATATACATGTATCACAATTGCTGAGGCTTTAAACAGGCCGGGTGGTCAACAAATTAACCAATAGATGCACCTGAAAATGAAATACTTGCAAATGTTCACATACTATATTTAAAACCATTATCTATGATTTTTAATACAAAGCTTTCAGAAATTAGTTTAATGCTCATGACCATCCACCATACTTATTTATTTTTATTTTATTTAGACTTGTAGCTGAATTAGAATTTGATACATTTTGAAAGCACAGCTCAGTTTGAGATTTTATATATATCATTTGCATCATTTTGTTTTTAAATAATGTTCATTGTATATATCAAACTTAAATGTGTTATAATATATTGACTTGATTATTTATCTTTTTGATTTTTTTGACTTAAAATGTTAAGTTTATTGTATTTTTGTATTTCAGAACATTCAGAAATTGCTTTAAACATTTACTTTTACTAGCTTTAGTTACCTGTGTAGAAAAGGGAAACTGACAACTCATGTTACTAGTATATTGCTGATTTCAGTTAACCCCATATTAATTGATGGTTAATTTTCTCCAGCATTGAGATATTTAATATGTGACCACCATTATATTATAATCTAATGAGAATCAACTATATATTAAACAATTATACCCAGGTAAGTATGAAAAGAGTGGGTCAATGGCCAGCCCGTAAAGGGAGGTGAACCTACCTCTTTATAACATTACAATTTTTCTCAAAAGAGAGGAAAAGGTGGATCACTATAATTTCTCATGACTGGTCTTTAAATTCAAAATTATTGATTGCAGTTTGCAAAAACAATCTTAATCATTCCATTTTGGAATATTACCATCAAGTTTAGGTACTCTGATTCCTGCAGGTACTCTAATTAAATGTTACTTATGAAAAATTCTTTTAATATAGTACATGTAGTTGATATTCAAAGTCAGAGTCTGTTGATCATCATATAATCATTCACTTCAGTTGCAATCTTTCCAATTTTCGCTTTCGTTATTTATAGGAAAGATTTACTATTAAGTGAACTTGTAAATGAATACAGTGTATTTCATATTTTTCAAATGATTACTTTCATTTGATTATCTTTTCTGATGTGTTGTTAAGTTTATTGTATTTCTGTATTTTAAAACATTCAGAAGTTTGAACATTTGCTTAGATTACTAGTTACTTGTGTAGAATAGAAAAACAACCTGTATACTCAGAGAGTAATAACTGACAACTCATTCTGAATTCTATTGCTAATTTTAATTAACTCCATATTCGTTGGAAATTCTTTTTACATTGATATACTCCAGGATTGAGATTTTTTTTATTTGTGACCACGATTTAATCATCTAATGAGAATCAAATATATATTAAACACTTATATTTAGGTAAGTATGAAAAGAGGGGGTCAATGGACAGCCCGTAAAGGGAGGTAAACCCACCTCTTTGTAACATTCCAGTTCTTTGTTTATATACAAGAAAGGGGAAAAAAGTGGATCACTACAATTTCTCATGACTGGTCTGTAAAATTGAATTCAATATTGCAAAAAGATGTTATATCCTTTTGAAATTTACAATTTTGAGTTGATTTTTGTTATAATCTGATTCCTGCAGGTATTCCAAATTAAGAAATGCATTTCTATAAAGTTCTTAAGCTATAATAATAGTTCATATTTATAGTCAGAGTATGTTGATAATCATATATATTTTTCACTTTGTAATCTTTCCATTTTTCGCTTTCGTATATATAGGAAAGTTTCACTGTTAAGTGAACTTCAATAAATTATACGTTTTCAGTTACATTTTGCATGTTTCAAAATATATCGCATCTACATAAACATGTAATTTTATTGTGTGAAAATTTTGCATTTCTATCATAAAAATGTTTTCATATTGCATAATTTATACTCATATATGTCTGTTGAAGTTATTTAGAATTGAATTCACAATCCATTTTCATATACTATCTAGTATACATGTACATGCATATTTCAAAATTCCAAATCATAGTGTTTATATATACCGATATCTTATTTTTATTAACGCTTCTTAGTTTTTAATTCTAGCTTTTACCTATTGTCTGATCAATTTTCATAAAATGTGTTGAATTTTGTAAAGCAATAAAGCTAAAATCTTGCTCCTATTTTTTTTTATTAGCTCACCTGAGCAAAAGATTCAAATGAGTTTTTATGATCGAAATTTGTTTGTTGCCTAAAGTTATCAATGCCATCGTCATAAACTTTTCAAATTCTCTGCATTTCCTTCTCAAGAACAAAGTTCTAAGCCAGTTTTAAACCAATCCTTCAGTGAAAGGAATTCAAATTATGTAAGCACCTGCAAAAGGTGTAGATTGCATTCAATCATGATCCCGGGTGAGGAATAAGCCATAAGTGAGCGATCAAAGTTTAACAGAGAAATTCATAGGAAAAACTTCCTCCCCATGAAAGCAAAGTCATGATTGATCATATTTAAATGAAAGCATGCATGCCCAGGTAGTGTAAATTAAAGTTTGTGTACACATTTTGACCCAAAGGGTAGAGTGGGCAAATTAATAAATAGAAAAAAATCATTAAAAATCTTCTTGAAAACTGCAAATTCTTAATCAATCATATAATTTAAATAGAGTCTGGCATCCTCATGAGGTGTTTAAACAAAATTTGCTCAATTAATCACTTGGTGAAAACGGCACCTACTATATAGTGACCTTGTATAATATGCAAAACAACACATAATTAGTAAAAAGGGCCTTTGGTGAAAATGACACTTGCATGGTTAAAACGGCACTTGTGACATATGTGTATATATCACTATGGATAATGGTTACATATAGTTATCGCTTCAAATCATACCCCCCCCCCCCTCTCCCCCTACCACTTTTATTCTTTTTAAATATGCCGTACAAAATAAAAAAAAAAGATAAATAATTTTTCATTAAGAATTGGTTAAACAGATTTCATCTGTTGGATATTTTGTAGATTGTTCAGTTCATATAGTTCTCTAATTAATAGTCTGTAATTCAATAAATATTTATTTGGAATTCATCGTGGAAAATCAGCCTAACACGAACGATAACTCATCAAAACGCATGTAGTCTGGTTCCCGAGGCCTTTCGGAAACCGTTGGAAACCAGGCAAGGTATGTTTGAATAGAGCGTAGCGGAGTCAGCCGAGGATTGCCGATTGACAGGAACTTACCTATTGGGCATGCTCCAGATGAACTTCCTACAGACGCTTACATTGCCGCCAAAATGTCCGCACCAAAAAGACCAAAGCTTGACGAGGAACCTTCGGGGGAAATTGTAGGTTACATACACAGTGTTACCCCCATAAAATTATCTAGGAACAACAACAAGTATTTCAATGCCATCTTTCAAGACCATGAAAAATACAGTGACATGGTTTGTTTTGTTCCAGAATACAACGCAATGATGACAGAAATGCAGAAATCCAAGTAAGCATGTTATTTTCAATAATTTTGTTTTTAACGGCTAATTTTGTTGTACTACATATTTCTCAACGTTTTTCAATCGGCTTTGAGTTTTGTTTATGGTATAGTTTCCGATAGGCGTGAATTCAGAAAGAGTTACTTCGTACTTCCCGTCGGTCACCATATTGAAGCCAATGAATGATTACCTGGACATAGACAACCGATTATTTTGCTATACATTCCTTTATAATAGAAAGAATCATTCATAAAAATTACACCAGCTCAACTTTACCTGCAACATGGCACTGAGTAACACCAACTCAACTTGAACAAGTCCAAAAATTATCACGTCGTCTGCAATTTGCAAGTTCTGTTATGACATAGCAAATAAATAACCCCTAGTTACCCTACTTTTTCACTTTCTCTTGAAGTCTTTGAGGAAAGGGTAAATATCATTTTCGCATTATGGGGAGCGCTGCAGACCGAAAACCCTTGGTTGGCAAAGATCAGTAAATATCAGCAGGGTTTAAAATTAACTGAAATTTCCACGAACCATGTGGGTTCCTCATATTTCAGATTTAGGATTCCACTCCACTGCTAAAGAGGAAGATTCACGTACTCCATAAAACGGCCCTGTCAATATACTAATTAAACAACCAATTCCTTAAGTCCTATTTCGATCATTTACATAAAGTAGAGACTTAGTGCTTTCATTTCCTATAAAAAACTTTCCTCTGAGAGTCCAAATGTGAAAACTCAAGCGTTGTGAAACTGCAATATTCTTGATTTTTGAAGAAAATGGGTGAAATTGAGAATCTTGAACTTTTGATAAAAATATGAGCCCACCCTGCGATCCAAAAATTCTTTCATGGATTAGAATCTTCTGAAACAGTTCTTTCATTTTATAATTCAATATTTTAGATCACAGGTTGGGGGCTATGCAAAATATTAAAAATCAGCTTCAATTTAGGGGCATTTTTAACGAAATTTACAAGATCTGAGAAAAATGACGAAATTCACGACGTCATTATACATAGACAAGAGAAAAAATTACATCATTTTTATTTGTTATGAAGTCACCAAGGGTCCAAGTGAAATATAACGTATTTTTAACAAAAACTGAGTACTTATTTATCAGAAATTCACAGGGCCAAAAATGAACCAACGTGAACTTTCTTCTTTGTTACCCACAGTCTGTGATTTAAAAAAAAACTTAATAGACACTGGGACAAAGGTTGATACAAATAAAAAATATGTACAGTCAAATACATTTCTTCAAAATTGGAGTTCTTACTTTATAAAAATCAAATATATAATTCAAATATTTAATCAAAGGAATGAAAATTGAATTCAATCAACACTTTTCTATTTTTTTTTTAACATGGTAATATATGTAACCCCCTTTATGTACACCTTGTTACGTACATATATTATTTGCTTGTTCATGTTCAACTGATGAAGTAACAATGACACTTAAATAGATTTTCTAGGTTAATGTATTTTAACTACATGTAACATCTCATCTGAAATGAGTAAAAACACTTGCTATTCATATGACTGTGTTTATGTAGTTGGGAGTATCTCTCACTTATCAACCATGTACAGAGGAACGGAGGACATTCGGATTAGGAGAAAAAGACTATCATTTTAGGGATTTCACAAATCATTTAGCACTGTTAATGGATAACATGAAGGATATTTACAAACAATAGGAACTTGCTGCTATGATTTATTTCATTTCTCTGTAAATTTAAATAAAAAACCAGCAAAACCAGAAAATGTCTGTTTCTCAGTAAGAGGACGGACAATGAATTAGGCCCCCTATGCAATTTTGACAACAAGCGAGCAAGTTATTAATTTTATGGCTTCACACCAATTTTACTCCCATTTTGTAGTGGGTTAGCATTAATTTGAACCGCTGTTATAGGCCTCTTTAAAAGTAGAAAGAGTTATCAACTTTTGGACTTACAAAAATTCCTATTTGGGGGAAGGGCGCATAAGTGTTTTACAAACAGCTCTTGTTAAACTGGAACTACTTGTGTGATAGGGGGAAAATTAGTAGACTGTAACCACCTACCCCTACCGATTTTTTCTGTTTACTCTAACCAAATTTATGGGAAAATCTCCTCTTTAAAAAAAAATATGAAAGCAGTCTACAATCCAGTTTGACGATAGAATATTCCATGTATTTGTAATGTAGCAAAACACACACAGGCGATAACTTGTACTCAGTCCATTTACTACAAACAATCCAGAGAGTTCTGAATGTATACGGCCAAAAAAATAATAGTCTTGTTTCCTGCTACCAGTCAGAAAAAAATAGGGTAGGTAGGTAGGGAAATTATTTTATTTTATTTTATTTTTTCGAACAGTATTTTTTGGATATATGAACTACTACAAAACCAATTGAACATGTCATAGCTTAGATAGCTAAGGTCAATATCATCTTTCCAAGTGAAATTCCATGTCTCAATTGGAATTTTATGAAAGTTCATATTTTAAATATATATTTTATGAAATAAAACGAGAATATATAATTTTTTTTCACTTTTGAAACATGACATTTCTAAAATTTAGAATTTTTTCCCCAAAAGATAAAAAAAACTTTAGGGTCGGGTACAAAAAATAGGGTAGGTTGGGTGTTTTGACATATTTTATGTCTCAAGAAAAACTACAATTGACATTTTTTTTTAATAAATGGAATCAGCTGATTGATAAAAATAAAATTGCAGTTTTGCAACTTGGCAGAAAAAAATCCTGCCCAGGAGTAATTTGAATCGGTCAGTCGGATTACAGGAAACAAACATAATTTTTATTTAGGCCTCAAATACTTGGAAACTTCTCATAATTGAGTGAAATTTGTTTACTTTTCTAGAATATTGCTTAAGCACAATTTAAATTATAGATATATTTCAAATATTTTATACTTACAAAACTAATTGGTATTGTTGTCATTTAAAACAGTTTTCATGTATTTCTAAGTAAAGCACAAGTTTCTACACTAAACGTAAAGTTATTTATAGTACCAACTTTTCTTTTAGGAGTCCAGTTTGTCTTGCAAAAGTGGACAAGTCAATCAGTACAAGAAAGCCAGGTTTATATGACCTTAAAGTTATGTCAGCCACTAGAATATCTGTTGCTTCCCGTCAACTGCATTTTAGATACGAGCAACCAGAGAACAAAATTCTAACCATCTAAAATAAAGGCCTTACAAGCTTTTCAGAAGTAAATTTCACAAATTAACTCATTATTTTAATCAAAAGTTAACATTGTAATCAAAAGTTTACTTGAAATGAGGTAAAGATAAATATTTATATATGAAGATGAAAAGATTATTTTTCAACCAATTTAAAAAAACCATTTAGATGTTCAATCTTGGTCACAACCATTGTGATTCAGGTCATTTAAGAAAATTTGTATTGCCCTAGTCATAATTATAAAAAGTGAATAATTGGGAAAATAAATCAATTTTTTAAAAATACAATTTGGCTTAGGATTATTAAACTTTGTTAGCTGATCAATCTTGTAAAAAAGAAGTGTCACACATGAAAAGTACGTTGCTCTTACCTTTACTTAGAAAGTTATACCCAAATATTGAAAAATCCTTTCCAACTAAAAATTAGATTAGATAACTATTAGACTTAGAATCATCTAACTTGAGAAATGAAATTGTATTTTTTGAATACCGTTTTAAATTCGCCCAAAATGAGAATAGTGCGAAAGGAGCGAAAATAAAACAGGGACTAAAATTTCCCTGTGTACTGTATTCACACCAGGGTGGAGGTATTACTATTCAGCATTGGCTGCCACTCACAGACCTGTTATAATTGTAATAGCATAAAGTAATGATAATAAGTATAGGTTACATCATAGATGCCGAGTAGTATTGATTATATCGTTTTCATGGGCCGTGGAAATCGAGGGCGCGGAGCGCCCGAGATTTCCACGCCCCATGAAAACGATATAACCAATAGTACGAGGCAATCTATGATGTAAACAACTTGTCGCATGTCTGATGACGTAAATTTCATTGAGAGTGTCAAAATTCAATAAAACAATTTTGACCTGATTTCTGCCTACTGCAGGGATATATGATGGGGCGTGGAAAGTATTATCGCATATGTGATATGGGATATATCACCACAGAAAGATCAAAGAAAATCACCGCAGATATGCGACAATCATGACTACTCGAAAGATTGTAAACTGTTTTGTTAAAACTACATATAAGACAACACTTTGTTATAAAACTTTCTAAAATTCAAGATCATACATGCCAACTTTTGAAAATTCCCCTGGGGGATTTTGCGCGTGAAAACAATTTTCAAAGCTTTAAATTCGCGGCATTTTATTGTGAAAATATGTAATACTTTGTTTAAATTTTAAAATATTGATCACTCATTAATACATCACAAATAACACATACAAGTTAGTTTTATTTTTCCAAATTTAATATCTTTGCTTAATAGTTGTCACTCTCATGTATTTATTTACTTTCTTTCTGGTATATTCCCTATAAGTTAGTAAATTTATACAGAAAATGCATGATTATAATTTTTCTCACACACAAAACAATTTAGAGAAATAATTAAATAAACAATGTTTTTTTTTAACACAAGCCCCACCCACCCATCCCAAACAGTGCCTATGATCCCAAAGAAAAATTAAAATTGTAAAAGACTACATTATGAACATAATGAACTTTGGCAGTGCCATGTTGGTATTTACATGTACCAGTAGCAAAGAAATACAATGAACAATATGAGCATAATCTAGGGGAGGGGGGTTAAGGGATTCACTCCGATTCAGTGTACTTAACACAAGACTATGCTTTCATCTGAATTATTTTCAATATTTTTTTTTTGACTGGCAAACAATACAATATTTTTATTATTACCAGATAAAATCAGCAGCTATCTTTGAAGTTTTCTACTTTCGTTTTCAAAAATGATCTTCTTGGATTCTTATTTTATTGTTTGAATATCATTTAATTGTCTTTATTTTTTGTTTTAAATAAAATGATCAGTAATTAAACCCTTGATCTATGTGTTTCACTTTGCGTACCCCTTCAAACTGAAGAGATTAATCCCTTAACTGCTCCAGGATATAAGCTACCTGTGTCTGGACAGCAGTGCCTGCGATCAAGCAAAAATTGATTTCTTGTGGCTAATTAACTCCTCTTGCACACTAAATAAACAATGGGACTTTTCTGTGTGCATAAACAAGTTTGATATCCTATTCATGATTAACAAAAAATCGACAGTAGGGAAACAGAAAATCTGATTTTTTTTTCAAATCAGGAAATAATTCAAACTAGTGCTAATTGTAACGGGGACCGTTACAGATGTTCCCCAAACGCTCCCCAACTCCCTTTTGGTGCCATATCCCCTGTAAGCTTCATTAAATAAGACAAACTCTATGCATTTGAGACTTTAACAACGTTTACGCAGAAGTGTACCAAGTTCATTCAAATTTTAGCATTGCACGTGCGCGTGTGAATGCATGTGCATAATGACCATGTCATATTGTCTACAGAATCTATATATTTTAATATACTAAATATTAAAGTATTTAATCCAAAAGTATTTAAAAATACGCTCTTTCAAGTGTATTTTTTATTTTATTCATTTCACGCACGTGCACACATGAGCTGGGTGACCATACCTTCTTGTTGAAGTCCATTACATCTATCTATATTTCAAATCCCACCCCGTTTGGTTAAAAACCAAGGGAGTTATAGCTGTTTAAAGTTTCAGCCAGTCAGATTGCAGCACATGTACACGCATGTGTATGCATGTGCATGGTGACCATACCTTCTTGTAGAAGTCCATTATATCTATCTATGTTCCACATCCCATCCTGTTTGGTTGAAAATCAAGGGAGTTATAGCTATTTAAAGTTTAAGCCAATCAGATTGCAGCGCACGTGCATGCACGTGTTTTCATGATAATTGCTATATACCATGTTGTAAGATATCCTAATGTATGGCTATGTTCAAAATTTCAAGGGATTTCGTCAAAAAACAAGAAAGATATAGAGAGTTTAGTTTCAGCCAATCAGAGCGAAGTGCACATGCATGCGCGTGAGATGTTGCGATTTTGACCATGTCATATTGTCTATGCTACTAATATATCCTTATATTATGAGTTTCAAAGCATTTCATCAAAAATGTAAAAAGTTACGCCTATATCAATTAAATCGGTCATATCACATGTTGCACGTGCACGTTCTTGCAAGCACGTGCGCGCAAAATGACCTTCGTTCCGCAAGTCTACATAACATGCCTACTAACCCTAAAAAGGTTTTACCTAAGTCGGGTGTGTAATTTACAAGATCACTCCCGGACAAATAAGTACCCAGGAAGAAGAAAAATAATAACTAGTGCTAATTTTAACGGGAACCGTTACAGATGTTCCCCAAACGCTCCCCAACTCCCTTTTGGTGCCATATTCCCTGTAAACTTCATTAAATAAGACAAACTCTGTGAATTTTTTACTTTAACAACGTTTTCGCAGAAGGATACCAATTATTCTAAAATTTTAGCATTACATGCGTGTGCATGTGAATGTATGTGCGTTATGACCATATCATAACGTCTACACTAATAATCTATATATTTTAATGTACTATATATTAAAGCATTTAGTCCAAAAGTATTAAAAATCACTCATTCAAGTGTATTTTTAATTTCACGCGTTCCAAATGCACGCACGTGTGTGCACGTGCATGATGACCATACCTTCTTATAGGAGTCCCTTATATCTATCTTGGTTCTAAATCCCATCCTGTTTGGTTGAAAACCAAGGGAGTTATAGCGATTTCAGGTTTCAGCCAATCAGATTGCAGCACACGTGCGTGCGCGTGATTTCATGATTTTTTTTTATATCGTATTGTAGGATATCCTAATGCATGACTATGTTTGAAATTTCAAAACATTTCATCAAAAACAAAGGAAATATAGCCGTTAAAAGTTTCAACCAATCAAATTGCAGAACACGTCCATGCGCATGATTTCTTGAATTTGTTTGTATATCATATTGCAGGATATCCTAATGCAAGACTATGTTTTAAATTTCAAAGCATTTCGTCAAAAAATAAAGGAGATATAGCCATTTAAAGTTTCAGCCAATTAGATTGCAGCACACGTGCATGCGCGTTATTTCATGAATTTTTTTCTATATCATATTGTAGAATATCCTAATACATGACTATGTTTAAAATTTCAAAGGGTTTCGTCAAAAAACAAAAGAAATACTGAGATTTTAGTTTCAGCCAATCATAGCAAAGCGCACGTGCATGCACGTGAGTTC
Source organism: Saccostrea cuccullata (assembly GCF_032062105.1). Taxonomy (NCBI): domain Eukaryota; kingdom Metazoa; phylum Mollusca; class Bivalvia; order Ostreida; family Ostreidae; genus Saccostrea; species Saccostrea cuccullata. The sequence goes on from NW_026919658.1 coordinate 40,614, forward strand.
TTGCTAATTTGACAGTGTCATTATATTATCACTATTAATATATTCTCATGCAATGAGTTTCAAAGCATTACATCAAAAAATGTAAAAGTTATGGCTATATTAAATATATCAATCATTTCACTCACTTCACGCGCCCGCACGTGCATGCGTATGCGCGCAAAATGACCTTCGTTCAGCACACCTACACAACACACCTATTAACCCTAAAAAGGTTTTAACTTAGTTTGGTGAACAGTTTCTGAGAACACTCCCGGACAAAAAAGTACCGGAGATGAAATAAGAAGAAAAAAGAACTAGTGCTAATTGTAACGGGGACCGTTACAGATGTTCCCCAAACGCTCCCCAACTCCCTTTTGGTGCCATATTCCCTGTAAGCTTCATTAAATAGGACAAAATCTATGCATTTGAGACTTTAACAACGCCAAGTTCATTCAGATTTTAGCATTGCACGCGTGCGCATGTGAATGCATGTGCGTAATGACCATATCATTTTGTCTACACAATCTATACATTTTAATATACTAAATATTAAAGTGTTAATCCAAAAGTATTTAAAAATACGCTTATTCAAGTGTATTTTTGATTTAACACATTTCACGTGCACTCACGTGCATACATGAGCATGATGTCCATATCTTCTTGTAGACGTCCATTATATCTCTCTATGTTCTAAATACCACTCCGTTTGGTTGAAAACCAAAGCAGTTATAGCTGTTTAAAGTTTCAGCCAATCAGATTACAGCGCAGGTACATGCACGTGTATGCATGTGCATGGCGACCATATCATGTTGTAGAAGTTCTTTATGTCTATCTATGTTCCAAATCCCATCCTGTTTGGTTGAAAAGCAAGGGAGTTATAGCTATTTAAAGTTTAAGCCAATCAGATTGCAGCGCACGTGCATGCACGTGATTTTATGACAAATGCTATATATCATGTTGTAGGATATATTAATGCATGGCTATGTTCAAAATTTTATAGGATTTCGTCGAAAAACAAGAAAGATATAGATACTTTAGTTTCAGCCAATCAGAGCAAAGCGCACGTGCATGCGCGTGAGATCTTGCTATTTTGACCATGTCATCATGTCTATACTACTAATAAATAATCAAATTATGAGTTTCAAAGCATTTCATCAAAAAATAAAAAAGTTACGGCTGTATCTATTATATTGGGCATTTCACGTGTTGCACGCGCACGCTCTTGCAAGCACGTGCGCGCAAAATGACCTTGATTCCGCAAATCTACATAAGATGTCTACTAACCCTAACAAGGTTTTACCTACATCGGATGAACAGTTTACAAGATCATTCCCGGACAAAAAAGTACCCAGGAAGAAGAAGAAGAAAAATAATAATAATAAGAAACAGAGTAAAAACAATATGTTCCCCAACTTCGTTTGGGGAACATAATAACTAGTGCTAATTGTAACGGGAACCGTTACAGATGTTCCCCAAACGCTCCCCAAATCCCTTTTCGTGCCATATTCCCTGTAAGCTTTATCAAAAAAGCAAACTCTATGCATTTAAGACTTTACCAACGTTTTTCCAGAAGTATACCAAGTATATTCAAATTTTAGCATAGCACGCGTGCGCAAGTGAACGCATATGCATAATGACAATAACATCTTGTCTCCACTATTTAGAAATCTTGATATACTAAATATTGAAGCGTTTAATCCAAAAGCATTAAAAATACGATCATACAGGTGTATTCTTAATTTTACCAATTTCACGTGCACGCACGTGCATGTGCATGATGACCATACCCTCTTGTAGGAGTCTATTATGTCTGTGTAAGGTCCAAATCCCATCCTGTTTGGGTGAAGAACAAGGGAGTTACAGCCATTTAAAGATTAAGCCAATCAGATTACAGCGCACGTGCATGTGCATGCATTTATGAAAATTGTTACATATCATATTGTAGGATATTTTAATGCATGCCTATGTCCAAGATTTCATAGCATTTCGTCAAAAAACGAAAAAGATATTGATATTTTTGTTTCAGCCAATCAGATCAAAGCGCACGTGCACGCACGTGCATGCATGTGCATGACGACCATACCTTCTTGTAGCAGTCCATTATGTCTGTCTATGTTCTAAACCCCATCTTGTTTGGTTGAAAAACAAGGGAGTTATAGCCATTTAAAGTTTAAGCCAATCAGATTGCAGCGCACGCGCATGCGCATGTTTTCATGACAATTGTTATATATCATTTTTTAGGACATCTTAAAGCATGCCTATGTTTTAAATTTCATAGCATTTTGTCAAATAACAGAAAAGATATTGAAATTTTTGTATCAGCCAATCAGAGCAAAGCACACGTGCATGCGCTTGAGTTTGTGCGAATCTGACAGTATCACATTATCTACACTACTACTCTATCCTTACATGATGAGTTTCAAATCATTTAATCAAAAAATGTAAAAGGTATGACTATATTAAATATATCAGACATTTCACTCATTTCACGCGCCCGCACGTGCAGGCGTATGCGCGCAAAATGACCTTCGTTCCGCACACCTACACTACACACCCATTTACCCTAAAAAGGTTTTAACTTAGTTTGGTGAACAGTTTCTGAGAACACTCGCGGACAAAAAAGTACCGGAGAACAAATAAGAAAAAAAAAAAAATAATAATAATAATAAGAAACCGAGTAAAAACAATATGTTCCCAAACTCCGTTTGGGGAACATAATAATAATAGTAAGAAACAGAGTAAAAACAATATGTTCCCAAACTCCGTTTGGGGAACATAATAATAGTAAGAAACAGAGTAAAAACAATATGTTCCCAAACTCCGTTTGGGGAACATAATTAGGGCATTTTTTTCTCGCGATCGGGAGAACGGGATGAAAGGGTAAAATCGGGAGAATCCCGCCTAAATCAGGAACGTTGGCTTGTATGCAAGATATGTATATTTTAGATTTTGATGATATACATTTAACACATTTAACTGTATAACTTCTGTTACAGGTATCTGTTAAAGCCAAAATCATGGACCAAAAAGAGACAACTCTTCAAACCATCAAATCTGGAGAAGTCATTCAAAAACAGTATGTTACTATTTCAGATGCCTCCGATACCATACAGCTATGTGCCTGGGATAAACATATAAACCAAATTGAACTTGCGAAGAGTTACACCTTTTGCAATGTCTCAGTCAGAAATTTCGACAACATAAAATCACTCACAACATGTCCTGACACTGTAATTCAAGAAATTACAGATATTGGGGCGATCAACAATGCACAAGTTCAGTCGGTCAGTGTTATTGATACTATATTGGTGGATTCTGTTTCTTGTGTCTCACTGACCCTTTGCGGAGTGTGCAACAAAGACGTCGGAACTTTTAATCCTAATGTACCTACAGTAAAATGCAAAGTATGCAACATGAGACAAAGAACATCAAACTTGATAAGTTCCATGAAAGTGCAAGTTAATTGCAAGTTCCCTGATAATCCAGCGGCATTCAAATTTTCCATCTCAAATGGGATACTAAAAAATTTTGGTGACACAAGCCAATTACAGACATCGGATGACATTGAAGATTATTTCCTGTCAAAAAAACTAAAAGTGGAGATGACTCCATCTAAGAGTCAAATTTTGGCAATTATTGAGGCTTTGTAAATTTTGCAGTTACTTCAGACAGTTGATTGTTCCTGGCTAGAACATTAAATATCATCCGATTATTTTGACATTACAGTGAACAGTTGATACAGTTCTGTGTAGTGCTTCTACAAGTTAAATCGTTCATATAGAAGGCACAACCTAAAATTACAATATTTTATTAGGTTAAATAACCTTTTTTTATATTATTATTGTTGAACTAGTTGAAGTACTTTTTTTTTACCTCTTCAATTTTTTCATACCTTAAAGAGAAAAGGTTGTTCATACAGTGAAGTTAATTTTGTTTTAGCTTTACTGGTCAGAGATCAGAAGAGCTAGCTTATGCCATTGTAAGGTGTCTATTGTCCATCCATCTGTATAGCTGTCTGTAAATTATTTTTCAAAATGCTACTTGATTTATTGCATCAGTTTTTGATTTCACTAAATGGTGTTGCCATGATTACTAAAAATAGAATTTTTGTAATTGTAAGAATTCCCTTAGAATGCCATTCCTCCCACAGTTTTTTTTAAAGTTCATTATAACTTGGCACACAAGTAGACTAGACTAAAGAACATAATATAGAGCATCGGTTTTTGATTTCGATCAGGGGCCTTGCCAGAGTTACTAAAATAAGAAATTACTATGAAATTCCTCTAAAACGCTACTCATACAATTTTGGTTCAATTTCGATATAATTTTGCACACAAGTAGACAGTACTTGAAAATAGTAAATAGTTCTATTTAATGCTGCCTGTTGCAAAGTTTGAATTTCAAATGCTACTCGTCTTTTATTATATAGACAGACCAGTAGAGCAATAGTCTCATTAGAGACTTCTAGTTTATGTTAAGTTTTTTCATGATTTTAGTTTTTGTTTTTTTTTTCAAAATAGTTTTTAGTTTTCTTTTTCTATCTGCTGCTAGATGTGAAAATAATTCACAAATAGAAAATGAGAAACTGCTAATTCTGAGAATTTTCCAAGATATATTTGTTAATATAAACTTCATAGAAAAAACTGAATATTGCTCAAGGCAAATTGCTGGTATTTCACAACTGCCATTTTCATTTTGTGATGTTAGGTTGAGTTTCTTTGTTTTCAATTTCACACAGCCAACACTGACAGCACGGACAACACTGGTGTTACAAACTTTAACCAACCTTTTAAGACATAATTATGCTTGTGTATGATTATCAAGTATACAGGAAAAGGTTATGTGAAGAACTGTTTTATAAATCATGCTTTCACAATATTGATTAGTGTGTTTAACTTGAAAATAAAGTAAAAAATATAAACTAAATTATTGTGATTTATTTATATATCTTAATGCATATAAATATTATCTATTCAACAAAATATGGGACTAAATATACATGTTATGAAATAATCCTTTTACATGCAACATAACTGAGCAATGGAAATACATACACAAGATGTCTATTGCCTTCATTACCAGAATAGAATTTGCCAGGAAAACAAATTGTAGTAAAACTCAGTTATGAAGAAGTCACTTGGAAGGGGGGTTGGGGGGGGGATGGGTGTTGCTTTATTAACCTGGGAGGAGGGGGGCTGGGTGTTGTTTTATTAACCATGGTATTGCATAGCAATCCTGATACCGGTATATGTCATTGCAAGTTTAAGTTGTATAATTTTGAGAATAGTTCCAATATTAAAATAAAATAAAACTGTGCTGAAAGTAGACATCAATTTATCAGGAGGAATTGTGTAGCCAATTAAGTAATCATACATATAACATGGTATAAAATCCAAAAAATTTAAATTTTCAGTTAACATCTAATTAGACATTGTCCAGTAACCATACATATTGCATCAATCACAAAAAAATCAATTTTTAGCTCACCTCAATGAAGTTGGGAAAGCCTATGTAATACCCTCGGCGTTCTGGGTTAAGGTTTAGGTTTTTGGAGCAGTTTTCTTTTTAAGTACTGTGTTCTAAATTGATTAGACATGCATGGAAGATGTTTCTATATATTGTGTTTATTTGTACTATTCAAAGTTTCAGATGCTGCAGTTTCAGCAAAGCAAGGACCAGGTTCATGTTTTTTAAGCAGGTTAACATTTTTGGTGTAGGTCTCATTTCTGAGTAACTATAAGTCCTATGCTGACCAAACTTGCATGGATGATACATTTAAAGATGCACACTACCAGGCTTGCTTCAGATGCTGAATCTGACCTACATTTTCGGCATGAGTGAACATGTTAATGTTTTCAGTACAGGTCTCATTTCCAAGTCACTATGAGCACTACAGTTAACAAACTTGCATGAATGATACATCTAAAAATGCATACTATTAGACTTGCTTCGGATGCTGAATCTGACATACATTTTCCGGTTGAGTGAACACATTCATCTTTTTGTTGCAGGTTTCATTTCAAAGATATTATGAGCCCTATAATGACTAAACTTGCATGCATGGTACATCTTAGAATGCATACTACCAGACTTGCTTCAGATGCGGAATCTGACCTACATTTTTCGGTTGAATAAACAGGTGAAAGTTTTTGGTACAGGTTTCATTTCAAAGATACTATGAGCCGTACATCTTAGGATACATACTACCAGACTTGCTTCGGATGATGCATCTTTGGATGCATACTACTAGACTTGCCTCGGATGCTGAATCTGATCTACATTTTCCGGATGAGTGAACAGGTTAAAGTTTCTGGTGCAGGATTTATTTCAAACTAACTTTGAGCTCTTTAATAAACAAACTTGCATGGATTATACATCTAGGGGAGCTTTCTACCAGGCTGGTTTCCGATGCTGAATCTGACCTATATTTTCTGGATCAGGGATAAAGTCATTTAAAATCTTCTTTTCATGAAGAACAAACCCAGAAAGTCATTTAAAATCTACTTTTCATGAAGAACAAAGCCATGAATGGTCATATTTATATTGAAGTATCTTCAGGTAGTGTAGATTCTAGCTTATTCAAATCATGAACCCGGGATAGGGAGGTGCCAAAATGGCCAACCAAAGTTTTACATAAGAATATATAGGAAAAATCTTCTTCTCAAGAACAACTGGGCCAGAAAAAGATGAAACTCATGTGGAATCATCCTCAGGTAGTGTAGATTCAAGTTTGTTCAAATCATGACCCCCAGAGGTAGGATGGGGCCAAAATGGCCGATCGAAGTTTTACATATGAATATATAGGAAAAATCTTTTAAAATCTTCTTCTCAAGAACAACTAGACCAGGAAAGATGAAACTCATGTGGAATCATCCTCAGGTACTGTACATTCAAGTTTGTTCAAATCATGACCCCCAAGGAAGGGTGGGGCTAAAATGGCTGACTGAAGTTTTACTTAAGAATATATAGGACAACCTTTGGAAATCTTCTTTTGAAGTACTTTAAAGCCATGATTAGTAATATTTATATGGTATCATAATGGTAGTGTAGATTCTAGTTCATTCAGGTTTCATTTCAAAGATACTATGAGCCGTACATCTTAGGATACATACTACCAGACTTGCTTCGGATGATGCATCTTTGGATGCATACTACTAGACTTGCCTCGGATGCTGAATCTGATCTACATTTTCCGGATGAGTGAACAGGTTAAAGTTTCTGGTGCAGGATTTATTTCAAACTAACTTTGAGCTCTTTAATAAACAAACTTGCATGGATTATACATCTAGGGGAGCATTCTACCAGGCTGGTTTCCGATGCTGAATCTGACCTATATTTTCTGGATCAGGGATAAAGTCATTTAAAATCTACTTTTCATGAAGAACAAAGCCATGAATGGTCATATTTATATTGAAGTATCTTCAGGTAGTGTAGATTCTAGCTTATTCAAATCATGAACCCGGGATAGGGAGGTGCCAAAATGGCCAACCAAAGTTTTACATAAGAATATATAGGAAAAATCTTCTCAAGAACAACTGGGCCAGAAAAAGATGAAACTCATGTGGAATCATCCTCAGGTAGTGTAGATTCAAGTTTGTTCAAATCATGACCCCCAAGGTAGGGTGGGGCTAAAATGGCTGACTGAAGTTTTACATAAGAATATATAGGACAACCTTTGGAAATCTTCTTTTGAAGTACTTTAAAGCCATGATTAGTAATATTTATATAGTATCATAATAGTAGTGTAGATTCTAGTCCATTCAAATTATGATCCCCCCCCCCCCCCACCCTCCCAACCTCAGTAAACTTTCAGTTCTGATCTGATATGTGCTTTTTCCAAGTTGATGTGCTCAGGTGAGCGCTGTGGCCCCTGGGCCTCTTGTTTGCTTTATTTTGCAGTGAAACAGCTTTGATCTGCTTGCCGAGATGAATACCTTGTACCCACAGAAAAATATCCTGGTGATGTCCAAGGAGAAGTTAAAGTGAAGAATATACCACATGATGCCCACATCAAGTCCATTGCCAGCCTCAAGGATTGTGCTAAACATGCGCTAAAGTCTCTCTTTGCATTATCCGTACCGAATAGTGTTGCAAAATTGTGAAACTTTCTATCGTTTATAAATCAAATCGGTAGCATATAGTTGGTCATAGGGTTGATATTTTAAACTAAAAGAAACTGTCGTGGCACTTTTTCAAGGAGAAGTCATTAGTGTGAAGCGTCTGCGCACACCTAGTCAAATGATAACTGAATTTTTGTGTGAAACTTGTAATAAACTGTCACCTTGTTGAAATGCTAATGCTAGTGTAAACTAAGCTAATAAGCTTACTCTTGGTGATAGTAATATATACTTTAGAACTGTACTACATCGTACAGGTTTGAAATATGAAAAATGTTGATATTTGAAGTTTGAGATGTTTGATCTATGAAGTTTGAGATATTAATGATATATGATATACAAGATTTGATAAAATAAGTTGATATGCTTGATATTTGGAATTTGAGATATGACTTATTGATTGATTGAATGATTGATTGATTGATTGATTTGAACAGTTTGTATGTGTGCTGACCCTCCGCGGTTAACCCGGGACGGTTAGAAAAAAGAAACACACATTGTTGATGTTTGAATTTGGTGGGTTCGCCTAATTGAAATGGCGTCCCACAATTTTGTACTGTGCCACGGCCAATACTCGCCACAATAAATAAATATAAATTGTACATTGAGTTTTGTGTCATTTTTCTCTGTTTAAATAAATGCTTTAAAGAGCAATGTTTTAAGGTAGGATTCTCACATTTCTTGTATTTAAAAATTAATGAGAAATTTTCACAAACTCAAGAGGTCAATATCACTTAGTGATGGCATCAGTGAGATTAAATTTGACCGTTTAATATTAGAGGCAAGGTCAGGTCAAGGTCATTACCTTATTCCTGGACATTAAGAATAAAAAATTATACTGTTTCCAATCACGCGATCCCTACTTGTAATTCAAAAGATTGAATGTTTTTCTTTTGGTTTAAAAAATACTAACATATAGGGCCTATAAGATGATATAACCAAATTGACATGAATAATTTAAATAAAATGGATATTTGCTAATCCGAATTTCCTCTACTTTTCTTAAATTTTTAGGATTTATTAGTTATTTTTATATGCTTCCTATATTTTACTTTTTCCAATTTTCACATATAGTAAAGTTGTCACATAAAGGTACAAAATGATACAAAAAGTACAAGTTTTGATCGTTTACTAAGAGAGAAATAACACTTTTTAAGGATTTTTGGTTCAAATCTGTACTTAGATTTGAAGCATTTAAAAGCCAACATAGTTCTAGTATGTGTTAAAAATCTTATTTATTTGATATATTTTGAAACTTTAGTACCTCATTATTAATTTAACTTACATTTGAAACTTTTGTCTTGTTTTTGATTGCATAAAAATTATAACTAAATTCAATGTTCTATAATAATTTTGAGAGGCAGACAAAGAAGATATTTTCATACGCCACCATTCCGCCAAAAATATAGTCCCTGCTAGTTTTCAAATGCAGTTTACCATTTCTATTTAAAGTTGTATAATTATGACGAGGAAAGAAAAATCTGATCTTTTAAATCTCTTACATCTAAATATATAAGACATATCAACAAATGTACTTTGAATATTCCATCTAGTCAGAAACCAGAGAAGAATCCTACCTTAAGTCAGTTATAAGACTTTTCATTCTCATTATACCCCACACTTAAAATGCGGGAGGGTATATAGTAATCGGGATGTCCGTCCGTCCGTCTAGCGGACTGTACGTCCGTCCGTCCGTCTGTTACGCTTTGGGGTACTATCTCTTATCCGCAACTCCTCTTTACCACTGAATGAAATTTAATGAGACTTTCACAGAATCTTTGTTATATATCTCCATTGTGCACCTCCTATTTCACTTTTTGATCGGAAACATATTTTGGGTTTACCAGAGCAAAACATGAACACTGCCATGTTTTCTGTAATATTGAAGGACACCCATCTCTTATCCGCAGCTCCTCCTATACCACTAAAAATTTAATGATACTTTCATAGATTGTTTATTACATAATGCCATTGTGCATCTTCTATTTTACTTTTTGATCCGACACTTATTTTGGGTCTCCAAGAGCAGAACGGGGACTTTGTCATTATAATCATATAGAAAGCGGGGGTATCGTTTAGTGAGCTCGTTGCCCACAGTACCTCTAGTTACTAATTTGCATTTAATTTACTAGAATTAATAAGTTAAACGGCATACACAATTCTAAAATCTCGGCTTCAATTCACAGAAGAAAAAGCGGTTCATAAATCACTTCTTATTGTTATAATTTGATACTCGTATTAAAAGGTTTTTCTCTCCACAGAAAAACTACTAGAGCACTTCCATTATCATACCTCCCGCTTGAAAAGCGGGAGGGTATATAGTATTCAGTATGTCAGTCCGTCCGTCTGTCTTTTACGCTTTGAGGTACCCATCTCTTATCCGCAACTCCTCTTATACCACTGAGTGAATTTAATGAAACTTTCATAGAATATTTAATTACATATTGCCATTCAGGCATTGTGCACCTCCTATTTTACTTTTTGATCCTACACATATTTTGGGTTTCCTACAGCAAAACATGGACACTCCCATTATATTCATATGGGAGGCGGGGGATGGGGTATCATTTAGTGCGCTCATTGCTCACAATGCCTCTAGTTTTTAGACCGTACTCTTATTTTAACTGGTTTTCTCTTGGATAAATGAGGCTACATAAGGGGTGTTCGGAAAGAATCTTTTTAATGAAACAAAGTATTGACGCTGTAGGTACATTTATGGGGACACTGATAATATTGTACTGACAAGTAGGCCCAAAAAGTAGAATAAACACGTTAGATGCTCCTTGTAAGGAATTTAGTCCAGGGTGTCTTGAAGCGTTAAAAAGATTCACATAATGAGTACCCTTTCACACAAAATAAATTTCGCGATGCCAGTGCGAATTCAACCGACGAAAATTCCGACGTTATTTTGAAGGACATTCTAGATTTAGACTAAGAAACAAGGATCAAACCAAATTTACTTTGATTTGAAAAGTGACAGTTCTTCTTATATATTAGATGTTGATGCAGCAATGACCTCTTAATTCAGGCCCATAGAAATCAAAAACGCAAACAGTTCCGAGCGATTTCCAATGCCTTTACAGGAACGGGACGTAGAAGATTTTGCTTCCAATTCCAAGCCAACAAATACCATCAACAAGACGTGTTGAGCAGTAAGTGTGTTTGATTCTTGGAAAAATGCTAGGAGTTTAGAAGGCAAACTACTCACTATGTCTAATGAGAGTTTAAATTCAGCTCTGAAGTTTTCCATACTTGAAGTTAGAAACAAGGCTGGAAAATAATACTATTCGAACATAATTTACGAAATAATTATATCGATACAGCACCTTTGAGATCAAATGAAAGATTCGTCAGTTTTCTGGATGATACGGAGTTTTAGATGCTAAAATGAAAAACCTATCTAAACAAGGTGTTGGACTTAAAAACGGAAAGCAGACATTATCACAATATAGAACAAGAAAATATGTGGCAAAAGGGCAACTTAGGAACGGACTCACCCAAGCGTCTTCTGGATACATTATTATACGGTGTTGGACTTAATTTTGCACTTCATGCTGCTCAAGAACACAGGAGTTTGAGAGTTGGTGAAAATTCTCAACACACCATCAAAACATCTGCAAATAATGTTAGATACTCAGAGTACATGGAAGAGGTTTCGAAGTGCAACTCATGATCTAGGGATTAAACATCGGAAAAGAGGAAGCCAAAGTCACAAGAGCATACGAAAATCATGCCCAGCCCGAGTGATTTGAAGTAAAAATTTATGAAAAGTACACGAGTTTCCAGTAAGTAAAATAATAAATCTTTTAGCATATTCTATTGAATATTTTTTTTGCGAAATCTTTGCTTTATTTGATTTTTTTGCCTTTTGTATATGTTTCTTGAATTCTTTTGAAGCCCCAAAATGGAAAATCTAATGCACTTTATATTAGACCAAAATCCACACCTAGGGAAAATATATGGTATGACAGTATCCCTGCAGGCGTATACAACTTACAACAGACTGTGGCCAAAATGTGTAAGGAAGCAGGCTTTGATGGATATTTTTACTAACCACTCTTTTCGGGCTACTGCTACCACACGCCTTTATGCTGCTGGTGTTGACAAACAACTTATAGCGGAAAAACTAGGCACAGGCCATCGGCAATACGTGCATACAAGCGAACATCTAAGGAGCAATTACAGGGTGTAAGTGATATCATTCAGAAATCGTCTACAGTGTCCACATCGGAGCCAAAGAAAGTGAAGTGCAACGAGAGTTCATTTTTTTTCTTTTGGATCAAATAAGGAAATAAACACGGCTGGGGATTACGTTTTTTTCTCTAAAGCATTTCAATTATTGTAAATTTAACAAATTAAATATGTAATATTAAACAATTTGTGTTTGTTTTTTGTTCTCTGGCTGTCACTTGCAGTCCAATATAATATTTAATAGTGGCCTTCTCTAAATAATATTGGACTATTTTCAATACATTCTGAAATATAAAGTACTTTTAAGACAATTACATGACGTCACTGCAATGTTTTAAGTATAAAATTCTCTAGCCTCTAGTCTCCTACGTTAAGAAATACTTAAGCTTCTAGATTTTGCTCTTTCCTATATTATACGATTTTTAATTACTCTTAGAATTACAATATTAACATAAAAATATATCCAAGACAAGTTAATACGTCATTAATAGTAGATGAAAGTGTACTTTTTCAGTTTCAAAGACAAAAAATGTATCACAAGGAAGGAAGAGAAATCCTCTTAACAAAAGAACTATTTATAATGTGGAAAAAAGCAAACCACGTATCAGGATTCAACATGCCTTATTTACTTCCTAAAAAAAAGTTCATGTATACAAAAAGAAAATTTGTTTCGTAAATTGGAACACAAGGAAATCCAGCGAATAAGAGTAGAATGAATGCCAACAAAAAGCAGCCTACAAAAATGTAGTTCAAGAAGATTTTAGTTGAAGAATCATGTTTTGCAAAAGATGTTTTCTTGGTTTGGTTATACAGTTGTGTAAGATTTTTTGAAAAAGTTATTAGTGGATAAAAATATAAACAACCTAAATTTTGATGTTCTTATATTTCCAGTATTTTCTTTTACAGATATAGCTATACTAAGCAGCCCCGGAACAGCCACAAAAACAGTCGGAGACTACATATCTTATGACGAGTAAGTAACAATTTTTTTATTCAACTTGATGACAGTATGTTTTTGGCATTAATTTAGGTTAATATTCTAGTATTCTAGCTTTTTTTTCGTTTTTAATTATTTTCATAAACGCCCTTGTGATGCCTATGTCCATGTTTATTGATTTAAATATTTTAAAGCTGAACACGACTCGTTTTATAGGCATACGCCATTTTCGATAATAATATCTACGATACATCAAAACCTAGGGTATACCCTTCAGATTCGTCACACCTGACTGCTTTATTGTCACGGGTATCGGCGAAGAATGGCAACCCGTGTTCGGGCTGGTTATCTTGCATCTCCTTTGTTTACATTTTATTGCAGTTAACCATATATTTGTGTTTGTTTGTTTGTATACTGCACTGACGTGTGCAACAACTGTTGTGAGTGTCTTTGGTATTCAGCTTTAAGACAATGACACTCTAACAAAAAAAATTCTATGGTAAACTATACTTAACTATAGTTTACTATTATTCACTATAGTGAATCAAAGTTCCAAAGTTTCCACTATAGCAAATCAAAGTTTCAAAGTTTTTACATTGGTACCCCAGTTAACTATACTTTACTATTGTATTATTTTATTAGGGCCATCCCAAATCAAGGTTTGTTAGTACTTTCCGACATTTCAGCTTTTGTTTCAATGTTTGCTGCAGGAAACATAGTTTTGATGTCGCACTGAAAACTCTTGCAGAGATACGGGACAAGGAATGTTTGCCATGTTTTTCCACAACCCAAGCCTGGCCTGGTCCATCTGTATCTTTTTCTATTGAGAAAGGTGGAAGATCTATCTAATTTTAATAAGAGAAAATGTCATACGAATTTTTAAAATTAACCTCATTCAAAATATGAGTTGTTTTAAGGGAAATTATTGCTGTTTTAAAGATGAAATATTTATTTATAATCAAATAATTTTGCAGAGAAATTATTCCACAAAAAAGATTGCCGCTTCCAAGGGAATTGTCACAGATTTGGCAAGAAAATTTGTTATTCTTGGAATATTATGGTCATACTTGGACAGGAAAAATATTTAATTTTCTCAAGAATCCCCGCGAACACCGAGGACAACAATTATATGAACATTACATGTTCAGACGCAGGTAACACTCATAATCTTACATATTATCAATAAAAATTAAACCCTTACATATTTTTTCTGCCTGTTAATGTAGTTATATTGTAACTACATTCTACAAACTAATAAAAGCATTTAGGATAACATAAAACGCAATATCTTACCTAAATTTTACTGCTGGCGTTTCTGTTGTTTAGAATTTCAACTTAATATAAATATATAATAATAACATTGTAAGTGTAAAAAGGCATAGGAATCCATTCATTATATGAAATGTTATAAGTGAGAAATACTTAAACAGATCTTTGAAATACCTTCATCTAAAGAAGAAAAGCATGGTTAAAAACTGTACAAATTTGATAACAACTATTACGTCTGATGCCAGGTCTTGGCAGAATTTTAGATTCTGTTTTAAGTAGAAGTAATAAGATAACAAATATCTTCATCGTAAGATCCATCTTTCTAGCAAGTTCAATAGTCTACTTGTAAAACCGGACAAGTAATGCATGTTTAAGTAAAGCATTTAAAATTTTATTTAAAAGAGATTTTTTTTAAATAGAGAATTCTAATCAAAGCAAAGGTTTCAATGACAAACAGGAAAACTGCAGTAATTCATTGGCAAAAGAAATAAGTGATGTACATAATGACAACAGAAGAAACGATCATTCAAGCGGACTGGACAAAAAGAAGATAGGTAAAGCTTCTCAAGGTATTTTGGAAACTATACGCTAGATAATGAAAGAGATATGACAAATGTGACCGGTCAGCAGGAGGTGCTCACTCCTCCATAGCACCTGATCCCATCTCTGATGTTTTTGGAGTACCTTGTTTGCTCTGCTCCCGATCTGTGTTGTTTTATTGAACTTTAAGTTGACATACCTTTCTTTATCACCATATTGTATAAAAAAGTGTGCCGGAAGATGACTAAATGTAAGGTTATACCGTATAACGGGTAATTTTTACTGCTGTAAATTTTTACGAATTTTGGTCCAAAAAGGGTGATTTAAATTTTTACGCGTTATTTTTTTACGAATTGAACATGTCCGTAAAAATTAAAATCATCTGATGTAAAATTCCAGATCACTGATCATTAGCACTTTGAATGTGTTTATGTACAACTAATATGTTTGAAAACCCGATGTAAGACAGGGAGAGAGAGAGAGAGAGAGGAAGAGAGAGAGATATTAAATTATAACAGCATAAACAATGCCATAAATTACATTATGTATCAATTTTTTTTTGTCATTTACCTTTATATACATGAAAATGTACCCTTCATTTATTCATGTTTTATAAAACACATAGCTAGGCACACCACGTGCTCATCTGGTATTTACCGAAAACAAAGAGAGACAACTCAAACTAGCATATATGAAGTGAAAGTTTATTAAGAAAATTTTATTCAAAGCAAATGAAACAGAAGAAAGTGTCAAAGATTGAAAACACATGTATAATTAGAAGACCTGTAATTATTAAGTCATTATCAGAAGTTATGCGTCTCGTAAAAATACATAAAAAGAGTAACCAGGTAGGTCTAACTGATGAATTCATTGACGATGTTTGTATAGTATTCAAGTTAATTGAGATTTACCTGTATGATCCCAACTGATGATTGACTTAAAATTGCTTAAAAATACCTACAGTGCACTAATTATATAGCCTCCAGGGAGTGAGCTTAATGGCAATTAGCATTGATTTTACACATACGATGGTGAAAATTCACACGAGCCGTTTGAAATTTTACGCGTTTTAATTTTACGGATTTACAAAACCCGTAAAAATTAGTAAAAAATTAGCAGCACGTAAAAAATACCCGTTATACGGTATTATCACAGAGTTTACAAAAGCTGAATTTAAACGAGGTTGTTGAAATCCTTGTATCATCAACTTATTTGCAAATAACATATCAATAATGTGACAATTGATTGATTGTGTATTGTTTTACGACCGTCTCGAGAATTTTTCACTCATATGGAGACGCCACCACTTGCCGGTGGAGAGCTGCAAATTTTGTCGTATACTCAGCACTCAGGGCCATTGAGCAGGGAGGGATCCTTTTCGTGCCAGCACCTACTGCGACACGGGACCTTGGTTTATACGGTCTCATCCGAAGGACCGGTCTCCACGTCCCACAGTGGGATTCGAACCCGCGAGGTAAGGATTGACTCCTTACTTTGCGACTCTAGAGCATACGCTCTAACCACTACGCCACGTGAAATACTAATCATGTGACAAATAATAATATATAATGTGACAAATATAAAGACTTCCTTTTAAACAACGTCCCCATTAGGAAATGCCACGACTATATGCATTGTTGAATATTACTCAAATTACAACAAGTACAAGATATGTTATTTACTTAGAACGTCAAGCAACATAAATTAAAGAAAAGTGTTTTCTGACGAACAAAATGAACGATTCAGTTTGAGAGCATGCGACTTAATATAGTTTAAACGTGATATTTTATTTTTGAGGACAGACCATCTTTTACACGGGCTACATTATGTTAGTTTATTGGAGATAAACTTCATTTTGCAAATAAAAATTAGGCCTGAAAATTAAAGGAAGCATGATATACTTTAGTCATAACTGGGGTGAACTCGAAAGACAAGCATTTAAATACCGCAGACGGTTTCACATTCGCTGATTCCATGAAAACTATGAACATGTTCATTATACGATAAAGCTGCGTCGCTAGACTTTTCCATATACAAAGGTGAAGATTGTTTGCAATTAGCTTGCCGCGTTTGAGATATTGTTCGTACACAGAGCGTGCCCTTGTATATTGAATCAACTGTAGAACATGCTTGAATTCCATATGAATGCGATAATGGTTTATTGCTACTTAATAAAAGAAATTTACGAGAGAAAGTTGAAGTTAACACATGTGATTAAAGTGTTGTTTTTCAGCAGGATTTTAGTATATACATACACAAATTACTACATGTTGTATTTATAATGGAATAAATCAACTTAGATTTCATCCTGCATTGGTAATTTTTGACAAAACAACGGTCCATTCTGGAAACAGACTTAATATTGTTAATAAGTGATAGACCTTCAAAAAGAAATAAAATTTATGTAAATACAATTGGAATTTCCATTGATAATGACACTCATTTTTGTCAAAGTACAAACATGACGACGAATTTTCCCGGTATTTCCCGATCATGACAAGGAACACACGGTAGGAGTCTCCGATCGGCAGGGGACGCTCCCTCCTTCATGACATCTGATCCAAACTCTGATGTTTTGGGGGTCTGTGTTTGCTCCGCTCCCATTTTATATTGTTTTATGGACTTTTGAGCTTGAAAACTGTTCATTATGTCCATATATTTCCTTTTTTACATTTTATAGTTGCAGTTATGTAGTCCGCTGATCTAAAAAAAACCCGGGATAAATGACCAGAGAGCTACAGTGCTGCCCATAGAAAAAAAGTGTATATTTACTTCTTACAAAAAATTGCGCTCATTTTATGATTATTTACTCGCAATTCTAACCTTCCCTCTGTACAAAGTTTGATTTTAAACTATTCCTTTGACACAATGAACTGTCTTGTCATATTTTATATCTTTAAGAAGTGCGTGGGCCCGAATTATCTTGTCGTCCAAAATGGCAGTGTACATAGGCAATCTTTTTTCGGTGGTTTCCATTTCAGGACCAGGGAGGTTATTTACAACGGTTATAAGAAATATGCTTTTTGAGAGCTACAGCTATACATACGTTTATTCCAGGAAAACAGCCGAGATACAATGAAATTACAGCAAAAGCAGCGACAGATTTAGAAACAGGCAATGGAAGGGATGATCATTTAAATGCCTCGGGAATTCAGAATAAGATGGATTTAGCTTCATCAAGCCGTTCTGGTAAACTTTTCTGAAATTAAAATATTGATTTATTTTGATACTTTGAAGATTTACAATTCTAACTAGAAAAATAATTGATTAATTCGTATTCTTAGAAGAATAAGACATTATGTATTAATTTTATTATATCAATTTTCAAATAAAATTCAATATATCTTGTCTTTCTGGCGGATAATTGGATTCTTGTGAGACGCGCTGACTTTTACGGTTGACGGCTTATTTTAACATTAGCACCCCTACTAATGTTATTGTGATTTAAATTCAAGACACGTGGTTTAGGTTGATCTATTCAAAGGTTATAGGGTAGAACCGGTTTTATAAATAAAATCGGCAGTAAACATGATATTGCTATAGCCTGTTTCTTTTGAAAAGATGTCCTGTAATAAATGTTTCCAGACTTTTCTGAAAGACTTTCATGATTTTCAACAGAAAAAGGGTGACTAAAAAGGCCCGGGTGTTAAAATAACAATATATCTTATACTTTTCGGCGAAAATTTCACTAGTGACCGATTCGCTGGTAAAAAATGTGCATTATCATCTACACTGACAAACCTTTGTTTGCCTTATATGGCTATTGTTATAAATTCGCACAGGGGATCTCACCACGAGCAACTGACCAATCGTTGAATGAATAGCACTTCAAGGGTAAGGAAAACGAGAGCATCTCTTATGCATTTAAATGGACAAAACTTTGTTTACGTTCGTGATCACGTGATCACGTGTTCGGCCAGGGAATTCACCTGGCAAATGTATTTACCGAAAGTACAACGAAGGAATTAATACAGACGCAAATTACTTTTGCAGTATGACTTCAGAAACCTAGACTTCCGCCGTCTATTTAACAAATGAATTGTTTGTTATTATAAGCATAAAAATAATATTTTTAAAAATGCTTTTCATTTACCGTAAGATTTTCCTTTTTTTCAAGCGTAAAATTCCTGTAGTATTCGTAGTAACCCATAATGCAATACTCATTCAGCTGATTGGTCAGTTAAAATCGTGCTGGTGCCTCATTTGCTAATCTGACGCCAAAAAATATAGTCCGGGTTCCCATGAAAAAATATTTGTCCAAAAAGAAATTCGAATTCATGACTGCAGAAAATTGTATTATAGAGAATACTTATTTAAGTTTGAATGAATGTAAAAGAGATCGATTGACTGAAGTACATTTCAACAGACATTATCAGCTGATTCTAGGGTGGTGAAAACTGAAACGCAACATAATTTTTCTGTTTACCATGCCTCCACGTGCTAGTCACTTCCTAGCCACATTTCCGTGAATAATTTACCCTATCTCGCTGACGTCTCGCTAACTCTCGCCAGAGCCACTGCTAGAGCTACTCTGAACTCATCGGGTTTTATAATTTGCAGAATATCGAAAAATAAAAGCTTCCGAACACATTAGTAGGGGTGATTAGGACAATGTACGGAAGCTCCTTTACTTTTACAAATATGTAGCTCGAACTTTAATTAAACGAAAATAAATAATTATTTCAAAAGACAAATAAATTACCTTTGAACAAAAAGACAATCCCCTACCCTCAACTTCTGGCTTTCACATGTTATTGCCCCTAACGCCATACCTTTAACCACTAGAAAGGTTTTCTGATCTATATTATCAGTTGTGTTTCTCCGTATGATTATAATACCGGTTTAAATTGTCAAAATAAGGCGTCAGCTATAAAAAAGAGTGCTTCTTTGAGAAGTCCATTTGAATGAAAAGAACCAAGTCTTGAATACTAGTAGTTTAATCAAGATTTGATAATGTTCAAGTATTCAATAGCGTTAGTGATGCAACAGAAACAAATATGATGCACAATACAATTAAGATATCCATGAAATGCTTTTAAAAAGCTACACATTAATTCTTTAAGAAATTTACATTTACATAAACAATAAATAAAGATAAAACATTAAGTAAATGACAGTAGTCTCGAATGTTATTAACAAAAATATAATATAAAATTATTAAATAAATTGATAAATCTCTTCTTTTCACTGATTTTAGATGTAGTTTTTCCTCTGTTTACCCACTTGATTGCAGCAATAGTGGGCGCTGGAATTGTTTCCCTTGTACCGTTCATCAGAAAAGTTTGCCAAAGAAGGTGAGTAAAGTTTTTCCCTGGAAAGGAAAAAAGGAACACTTTTTAGTACCTTAGACCTAGATTGATGATTAAAAGTCATTTATATGATGTATGAACATTTGAATAAGCATTAGTCGATGATTGAAGAAGTATTCGTACTATTTTTATCAAATAAGGGATTCAGCTAGATTTCCCCTTTTTTTGTATAATGTGCATTTATTAGGGACATTACTAAGCATGGAGCTGTATAAATGATACCTCACGTTTCCCATATGATTATATTGGCAAAATCCATGTTTTGCTCTAGGAAACGCAAAATAATTGTTACATCAAAAAGTAAAATAGGAGGTGCACAATTTCATGATGTAACAAAGAATCTGTAAAATTATCATGACATTTTATTCAGTGGTATGGGAGGAGTTGCGGATAAGAGATGGGTATTTTACCCTTCAACACTATATAAAGAGTTCCATTTCATTGCTTCGCTATGGGAAACCCGAAGTACGAGGGTTGTCCCATAAAATCGTGGACAAAGCGTTTTTCTCGAAAAGTAATGGGCGCACTAAGCTTAAATTTTCAGTAAATGTTTATTCATCATATTTAAGTGAATCATAATGTTTTTGATAATATATATTCAAAAATAAAGATTTTATTCTGCTTGAATGTGCACAAGGTACGGTCTTACGGCGCACGGTAAAAATAGCAAGGTTATATTAGAGAAGACATAAGAATTAATTCATAATAAAAGTTTTCAATACATGAGATTAGGATGAAAATTATCCTAATTCCATTCCTTAATCAATTCTGTCGTCTTTTTAAAAATTTCAAGGCATTTGCTTAATTTTTGGCAGTTTCCCGAGCATTTGAAATGGGAAAGTAATAAACACAATACACGAAAAATGGCTACTTTTTATGACGTTACGGCGCACTGGAGAGCAGTTCAGATAGATTAGGATGTTGTAATGACGCCTTAAGAGACTTTAAATGAATACAGAAGAAAGAAAATATGAAAAATATCACCAGATCTTTAGTATATAAATGAAATGAAAGTTTTCTTAGTGAAGTCTTCGTGGTCGAGTCCCCAGATAGTACAAAACATATGGACAGACTGCCATTTGTAATAGCATAGGACGCTGTCACTGTCGACCGTCGATGTGAGATTCTGTTTTAGTTGAATGATGGTGAGAATACTGTCTGTAACTTGCTAATAAATATTCTGAAGATCGCATGAGTGTACCACATTGGTTTCTTAACTGGTTATAGATACTCACATATGTAAATCAATAAAATTTCTAATTTAAGTGGGGCTTATCCAACTTTAAGTTTAGCAAAGATGAAACGTGACGCTGTTTAAGACACTTTGACGTTATCATCCGTGCGCCTTAGGGCGATACAGTACATAACATAAAATATCACAATTTGTTTACCTATGCATAAATCTATTTGAAATTTGCTATGTATATTCATAATTTATCTACTAAAAAGTGGTGAAAATTTCAGAACGCAGTGATGATTATTTTTCAAACTAGGCAACTTGTCCACGATTTTACGGGACAACCCTTGTATGTATCCAATCAAAAAATAAAACTAGATGTACTGTGAGCAATGAGCTCACTAAATGATACCCCCTCCCCGCCTCCCATATGAATATAATTGCAGTGTCCATGTTTTGCTCTAGAAAATCCAAAATATATGTCAGATCAAAAAGTAAAATAGGAGGTGCACAATGGCAATATGTAATAAAGATTCTGTGGAAGTTTCATTAAATTTCCTTCAGTGGTATGAGAGGAGTTGCGGATAAGAGACGGGTACCCCAAAGCGTAACAGACGGACGGACGGACATACCGATTACTATATACCCTCCCGCTTTTCAAGCGGGGGGAGGGGGTATAATAAGAGGTGCAAAATCATGGCACCTTGAAACAAACATTCTGTAAAAGTCTCATTAAATTTCATTCAGTGGTATAGCAGGGGTGACGGATAAGAGAAGGATACCCGTAAGCGTAGGAGACGGACGGGCGTACAGCTAGACGGACAACCAGATCACTATATACCCTCCCACTTTTCAAGTAGGGGGTATAATATGACCAGAACGAAGCTACCCTGCAGCTAGTTTGGGAGACACTATTGTCATTATACCCCCTGCTTAAAAAAGTGGAAAATAATATGTTGATCGGGATGTTCACCCGTCTTTTACGCTTCAGTGTACTCATTTCTTATCCGCAACCGAATCCGCAATGGAATTTAATGAAGCTTTCACAGATTCTTTGTCACACATAGTGCCATTTTTCACCACTTTTTAATCGGACACATGTTTCGGGTTTCCCATGGGAAAACATTGATTCTGTCATTCTTTCTATGAAACATGGAGATAAAGAAATGTATTCAAGATCAAAAGTCTATGTCTATAAACAATACAAAATAAGAACAGAGCAAACATGGACCTTCAAAACATCCGAGATGGGATCAGGTGCCATGGAGGAGTGAGCCTCCCCTTCTGACCGGTCACATCCAGCGTGTGCTCCTTGTCATGATCCGGATATAACGGAAAAATCCGTCGTCAATTTAAAATAATATTAAAAAGGTATCTATCTCTTATCTGCAACTCATACTACATAACTGAATAAAATTTAATGATTCTTTCATGGAGTCTTTATTACATAATGCCATTGAGTGCCTTGTATTTAACCTTTTGATCTGGAAATTATTTCTGGTCTTCAAGAGCAAAACATTGATTTTGCCATACTTATCATAATCATCTGGGAGGTGGGGTGTCATTTATTGGGCTAAGTGTTCACAGTACCTCTATTTTTTTATAACAGGAATAAGTCTACAAGAAATACTGGAATTCTGAATGCCTCTTATAGTGGACAAGATAGTATCACAGCAATTACGACCAATGCCATATCATATCATAGCGACGAAGATGTGTACCATGAAGTGTCCGACACAATGGTACTTTTTCTATTTTAAATACTGTTTTACGCATTTATCTTTTTATGTTCTGAATATTTATTTATTCCTTCATAAAAATAATTTAGATGTGTTTTTAATCGCAGTGTCAAATATCAGTGATATGAAATTAGATTGTTCTTTTTCATAGCAATCGGTGTCCAAAGAGAACAGATCATGCTCCCCTTCTTCTACTAGACAGGTATTAATAGATTACCCTAAACGCTCCAAGCTTCCAGATATACCACAAGAAAGTAAGAAAGATACATACAATTGCTTAACCTCTGAACCCATGAAGGAAGTTAATGAGTCTGATGGAAACCCGTTCATCCATTCACATTTACATGGAATAAATAGGAAGGAAAATGTTGAAACGCTTTCTGACAAAAATATCAAAAATGGGAATGGAACTCTCAATGCTTTGAGTAAAATCTCAGAGGAAGCATGTATTGAGGAGTCGATGGAACATGATTATTTTGTTCTTCAGAAGGACTCGAAGTAATTCTGTTGACTCTTAAATAAATTCATAATATTTTTATGTTTTCTCATTGAAATATGGACATCACAATGCACTTCAAACTTCCGGGAAAGTTATACTTCGTACGATAAAATGAAAGTTACGATAGTGATTCGGTGCCGTCAAAGCATCCAAAAATGGGATCAGGTGCTATGGAGGAGTGAACATCCCCTGCTTTACAAAATTCACAAAATCTCTCAGATTTTCCTTGAAAACTTCATGTCCTCTGAAGTTCAATATGTTCAAGCATGTTTACACATTTAAATTATTCATGTTATTATACTCAAAGTGTCATATATTGCCCCCCTTCCCCCAACGTTTGGGAATCTGTGAAAACCATTTAGAAACCAATTTTACCTTGCATTTTCCACTTAGGGTCTCATGAATTGATAATTTTTTTTTCACTTTTGTCTTTTACTTATTAATTTATAAATGATTGTTTGTGTACTTTACGCCACTTCAAAAATTCACTTATATTGAGACGTCACCACTAGCAAGTGGAAGGCTTTAAATGGACCTGTACTTTCGGCATACAGTGTACTGGATTGAAGAACTGAGGAAAATTTACGTACCAGCAACTTTTGTGACTTTGAACTTCTGTCAATACAGTCTCATTCAAAAGAAACCGTATAATGAACGTCTAGTGAACGTTTGATCGATGTGTTTCTTTCACGATTAAATGACCAGAGTGCCTTGAAGTGAATGTTTCATTATGACCATTTATTAACAATAAAAGTGAAATATAAGACTCTATGTTTCTCATTGTTTGAATATATATTTCTTAATTCATTAAAATATATGCTTTTTTCAATTATTCAGTACTAGGTTTTTTTAGTTCAGTAAATTTTCAGCATGTTCCATGTACATGTACGTATACAAGAGAAGGTCTTCTACGACAAACTGACAGTGTTTCAAACATTAATACTGCCAAGAACACGTTTAATTCCTATACAGTACTTTTAAAGTTAAGCACTTAATGTTGTTCGTTTTCATGCACATACAGATAAAGAATAATAAATATATATTCATTGAAAATAACGTTTCAAAATAATTTTTAATCGTAAGATTTGATTTTAAGGTTTAAAAGAGCCAAAAATCTCGTATTTTAATGTTTTTTGCGACAGATCACGCGATCCCATATACATGTATACTGTAACCGCCTTCGGCGACACTACATTTTAGCGTGTTTTTCTGGAGACGGTAAAATAAAAGTTGTTCCCATGTTTCTTTTCGATATTTTGTCCTTTGTACACAAGGGTCAAGATAACTATTACGTTTTTCATAGTCATCAAAGATCAAAGTAATCCTAATACGATACATGCTGATTTCCCTTAAGAGACGGATTAAGATGTTTTGTTTGTTGCATTCTGATCCCGAATCCTTTTTAATTTTTTGGGATACTTATCTTTAACTGCGTGTAACTTATCTTTTAATCTAAACTCAGTCAATACTTCCTTATGATTTTATAGCGCACGTGAATTTTTTTTGAACAAACACATGGATTTTGATGATGTAATTTATCAGAATTTGACTGTACAGATGTTTTCCCTGAAAACTCACAATGCAGTATGGAAGTGTGAAAATCCTGTCATTATAATGAGTGAAAAATGACAGGAAATCTGTATCTCGATGTGAGTAAGTAGGTACAATTTCCTTTTATCTTCCTGTTAATATCGAAACAAACACGTTTATACTTTTATAAATTTACTTGAAAACAAGGAAGGTGACATGCGCACTCAGGAGAAATATTAATTGTGGACACCTTTTTTTCCCATGTAGAGGGATACCATGAACTGTATTAAACACAAGTTCTTGTTTGGATTACTTTTAAGTATGTAAGAATAGAAAAGTATATAATTTAAAAGGTATGTAATTTGAATTTTTTCATTATGTTTTTTAAAAAACTTAAAAATTATAGATTTAGTGACACATTTGGAATCAATAGAGGTCTCCACTGACGCCGAGGAGAAGAATATAGGTCAGAAATAGTAAGTATGTTTACTTTGATTTGAAAAAAAAATAAAATCCTAAATGTAGTAACATTGCTTGAAATTGAATTTATTATAAACAATAGATTCATGAAATAGTTAAATATATATATTTAAATATACCGAGGTATAATCAAACTTTAAAACAGAATACTCTGAATGATTTTCTTGCAGCTTGAGGAAATTAGAAAACATCTTAGAAATACTTGCGGTAAAGATAGAGAACAACACTTGTAGTTCATTGCCCTCCACATTTACAGGTGTACATCTATTTAATATACAAAAATGTTTAAGAAAATTTGATGCAGTACATGATCAGAGACATACATAACATTTATTATTTATGTCTCTGGTATGATCCAAATCTAAATGTACATTTTCAAAATAAAGGTAATTTAAAGCAATTGATGATAGCTAAATATGAGACAATTCAAATGATTTTTATATAGTTCATTAGGATGCGCTTTTGTGAATAAATAAGAAATTTGCCTTATCTTAAACTATTTGCGAAATTTAGATTTCAAAACATTGGACCTATATAGAAGTTACCTCCAGGAAAACTGCCAAAAAGAAGATGCGCCCTGCTATTCTTGGAATATTGCATTCATTGCAGGAGGGAAAAAATTCATGGTCTTCTTAGGTTTTAATGATGCCTTAGACAAGAAGAGAGATATCAAAGTGACATGCATTGAATCAGGGTCATTAGGTATTATGCATTTTCAACAATACAAGTTCACTTTATAGCAAGACACCGATTGCCCGCGTGCCAAAGGGGTTTATTAGAAATGTTAGAATATAACAATGATTAAAATTGGTACAAATTATTTGCCAAAACATTTTTTTCTTATAGCACAATCAATATATTCATTAAAGATTTAACATTAAATGTTTTCTTTTATTGTTCGTATTGAATTAGATGTAGCAACTCTGTCAGAAAACCCCCCACACATAAACTGTATAACAAAAACTTTCATTGTTTGTATTAATCAATGTAAGCATAAATAATCATGTAATCGCGATGTAAGTTTATGCACGTAAAAGATTGTATAACTGTTATTTATCTAATTGTATGTTTTATTTATGTAAGAGCCACTCCCCAAGAAATTAGTACAAGTGACTTGCTTTTACAGCTTTAAAGCATCGCATCATTAATTACTCTGGATTTTGTAAGAAGTAATGGAGATAATATCGGGCGTGTTTAAAATTTTAGCATTTAATCGATCAAGTGCTTCTTGATGTCACGAAAAATAGGAAAATGGAGAAACAATCGTAACTTTAAATATACCTTTTCACTAAATTCTAAATTTTGATGCATTAACTTTATTTTAAATTACTTTTATGGCATTTTTTTGATTTTGTTGTAGCACAAATAGGGATAAATGGTACGTCAGAAACGGATAATGAACAAGAACATAAAACGACGGCATCAATTTCTGGTATATACATAAGTCATCTCGGTACCGTAATTGATATTAGTATTTATTACATCGTATGATCAATAGAATAGGAAAATATTCTTATGTCCTTTTATGGTTAAAATTTCAGAAGGGGTATATAATCCGTCAACAAGGAGGAAACAACCTCCATCTACTGACAACTCTATTCAGGAAACTGACGATGGCAAGGAATCAGGTACATAAAAAATCATAATCTGAAGGATTTAGAACTTACATGAGAACAAATTCATCTCAGACCCATTTTCCATGATTAATTCTTTAAGTAAAACCGAAATTGAGTAAACCATCTAAATTTTTTGGCCCGAAGCTTGATGTTCATAGAACATTCAAGCTCAAAAATCAATTAAACATTACAATCGGGAGAAGAGCAAACACAGACCTCAAACACATCAGTAAAGGGATCAGGTGCCATGGAAGAGTGAGCATCCCCTGCTGACTGGCCACACCCGCTGTGTGCTCTGTGTCGTGATCTTGAATTGAGTGTTTAAATAATTGTCTAGCAATTAGTTTGAATTGGATTTGACTTGGTGGTAGATTGTATTTGCTGACAAGATTATTACTTATTAGTCATTGTATTGACCATAGAACTTACGAATGGTGAATTTAACGAAACTGCTGATTTCTTGTTTTACCAACTTGAATTGCTTGTCAATAATATACATGTACCTTTTTATGGAACTTGTTCACACGTAGAGCATGCTTCTTGAAAGAAATTGATCGGCACATTTTGTGTGATTTCTTCGTAAAAAGTTAAAAAGAATACAGGGAGATTTGTTCAAGACAAAAAAAAACAACTGCCCTTATTGTTCCACAGAAAGTACTTTTATGATTGATGGTATATTTAACAAACTGGTTTACTTGATTTTTCACAGACTTGTGAAAATAAAATAAATAGGAATATGTAAACTTTCAAATAAACAATCATTAAACTTGACTGAAACAAAGTAATGTCTTTCTTTGTTCTTTAAATACAGTCGCAAAAAGGTATCAAAACGTATGAAATTTTGAAATAAGAAGAAATTTAAGTTTATTACTTAGTATTCGCTAAGACTTTGTATTTCCTGTTTTTATATTTTGTTAACATCTATATCCCATTTTAAATCCCATGAGGATGTGAATCCTAACACCCATGTTTGAAAATTATGTAGGAATATTGTTTTGTACAGTATAAAGCTCCAATGAAGGTGTTTTTAAATTGTGAATGAAGAAATGGTTTTCTTTAAAAGTTTTATTTACAGCATCGGTGCTTGAAAATACGTCAGACGAAAAAATGGAGACTGATACTAATGAAATCGAAGATAAAGGTTTTCTGCAATGTAGGCATGTTCATATTCGAAATCGAAGTTAAATATCTTGAACATCTCTCAATGATCTTAGATAATTATGAGCGATTAGAAAAGGGTAAACTTAGTTTTCAACTTTTATTTAGCAGTTTCTTGTACTGTAATTAAATTTAACCTGACGGAGAACCCTTGAATCTAAAAGCTAAAATAATATAATGTTAATGAAATTAAAGTATCGTTTTCTTCAGGCTGGAAGGAATATACAAAAAAAATATTAAAAAGATGTAGGAAAAGGTTTAATCGCAATAATAATTGTGCACAAAACATCTACACATCTGACGACTCTCCTAAATATCCTGGAGTAGGTATGTTTTTAAAATATATTTTACACAGACATTGTCTAAAATTAAAAAAAAAATATTGAAAAAAGTTTCTTCAATTTTCTTTGTCTGTTTTTTTTTTTTTTTAGATATTATTTAATTTATTTATTTTGTGACAAAATGTGTTTGTAGCAAGCATTTTCAATAAATCTTGTATCAAATTTCCATTTTTACATTAATATTTCCTCAATTTTAAGGCATTCTGGTGATCACACATCTTCTTGCGGCTGCCACAGGCTGCGGAATTTTATATTTTGTTCTGAAAAAGATAGGTCGATTAAGGTAAGAGACATACAATCTATTATTTCACGATAATGTGTTCATTGTTTATAAATTAAGGAATTACTATCTTTTAATTGGTTTTTGCGACCGTTATTACGGATTTTTCGGCCCCAACTGAGCTTTACAATCGATGATATTCTCATTCTAATACAATTTTATTCATCTGACATGATGTTGATATGTATGTCTTATTTTAAATTTTGATAATTATGAAAACGCTACAAGGCACTGAGTTTTGACTTCACTACTAAAAACGTCCAACCTCGTTAATGACCGTTTTACTGCCGCAAACACCAATGCATTTGTCTTTTAATTTTTTTTTACAACAGAAATGCGAAAAATAAATCAGAGGGCAACAAGGGCTATACTAATTCCTCTTACAGTCAACAGGAAAATACGACTCGAATCACTATCCCACACACAATCCACGACTACAATGAGGGGTTGTACCATGAAGTGGAAAGCAAAATGGTGAAGTCTCTCAAACATAAATTATAATCTATCGAGTGTACAAGTCTACCCATTAAAACTTAAATGATAATTTTTGAATTCTTTTGTAGACTGCAATTCAGTTTGATAATCAAATAAAGTCAAATTCTTTCACGAAATCTATCCCTTCACCTGGGCGGAAGCTCTCCAAACTTCCAGATATTCCACAAGAACCTGATAAAGATGAGTATGATTACTTGATTCCTCAGACTGGAAAAGATGGTTCACAGACAGACAAACACTTGAAATATACAGAATTAAACCCAGAAGAACGAGAAAAAGAGTTGAAAACTGAGGACAGCACAAATTCTGAAGAGTTAGATAACAGTCCAAAGACTTCTTGTCTTTCTGAAGACAAAACTGATGATTATTTCGTTCTTGAAAAATCTACTGATATGGATCTCAAGTGATGTTTTTTCTGAGCAAATGATCTATGATGTTTTATAACCTGATATAAATAAACAATATATTAACAATAAAATTATGATATGAATGCGTCAGACAACGTTGTCGATAGAAATATTAATGTAGCTCTAAGTTTTAATAATCTATGTCTTTATATATCTAATTTTTACTTACTCCTCCTTTGCACCTGATTCCAACGCTGGAGTTCCCAGGGATCCGCGTGTTATGTCCCCCTCACAGATTTCAAAAAATGTGTATGGTTTCTTTGGGAGATTAGTCAAGGTTCTGTATCTTCATTTTTTTTTTAAAACTACAGAACAGTGTCTCTTTCGGTAGTTGTTCTTTCCACCTGGAAAGTTTGGTATACGTTTCGTATATACACTGTATTCTTAACACAGAAGGGGTAACCGATTTTATACTGGCGGCCATAAGGTACAGTTAATGAATGTGTGAATATGCAGAGTCTATCAGGGGCACAGGCTCTGCACCTCAGTTTTCCTTCAGCACATCCACAATTTATTTTATATACCGTCAACAGATAAAAAAAGTTTTGTTTTAAATACAAGTCTCGTTACTAAAATTAGAGATTGCAAGGTTTCAATACAAAATATTTTTGTCAATTCTTTTTCAGTCCCCGAAAAAGGCGTTTCATTTCCAAATATTCTACCAAAAAAGTGCAAGACCTTTGATGCTCTGATAATAAATTCTTCGTTTTACAGCAACCTTACTGAACAAAATTCCTTTACAAGTGCAAATTTGACTTAATTTTTTTTCTATGGAAGTTGAATGTACAATACATATATATATGGAAAAACAAAATAAAAGGTCTTCTCAACAGGAGAATGTTAGAACCCGGGTTTAATATTGATAACAGATTTATAATAAGGTCTCAGGTGGGGAGCTAAGGTTCCTTTATTTGCAGATCAATTCGCTGAATCCCTCATTTCTTTTAATGAAGGTTAGAAGTTTTGAAAAATATCAACCAACTTATAGTCCTTGTTAACTTCTCCAATTCATAGATAAAGGGAGTACTGGATTAGGAAACTAGGCATAATCTTTACGTTTAATTGCTACGACAACATAAATGATGTTTCTTACCTCTCCAACTCAAGGTGTGCGAATATAAATGAAATTGAACTTTTTAACAATACGTTTTAATTAAGACGTTGTTGTAGTCATAGATATAATCATACAATAGATCATATAGATGTGATGTTTCTTTTGATTCTCTTTTTGATCGACGTCAATGAAAAATTTTACATTTATCGCATTTTTATTAACCTCTACTCTGTACTCTTGTAAATTTTGAATAGATTATTTGATTTAGCTAAAGAAGATTCAAACATAAATTCCACATCTGCAAAATACAGGCTAGTTTTTGCCTTAATTTTGGATGTTGCCCTGTACAGACATTTGAAGTGATCACATGTGTCAGAAGATAATTTTGAGTCAACTCTATTGTTCATTAAACTTAGTTTTGCCAGCAAATTATCAGGTTAAAGGGTGCTTAATTAGTCCTCTGGGAAAGATTTTTGAACAAACTCTCGGAATTATGATGGTCATTTATTTTGCTTCTTTGTTAGCTGACCAGTTTTTATCTCCCCTTAGAGCAGAATTGATTCAGAAAAATTTTACAAGATAATAAACGCTTACTGTTAACATCAATTGGACATTCACATAGATCGAAAATGTTCTGTGAAATCATTAAATTTCTTAGGGGTTTAATTTTTGTTGTTTTCGAGGTAAAAAGAGACCGACAAATTCATGTTCACCACGAAAAGTAAAATATCATATACATTACTGCGTAGCAATCCTTCATTCATGAAATCAAATCCCCACTAATTATAAACTCAAAAGTTTTTCCTCAAACCGCGAAAATTTGGCCCCATGAAAATATGTGATTTTACATGTCGAACTGCTCTATCTTGAAAAGACAACACAGAGGCTATCATACAGTGTATCTGTTTCATACTAGACAACTGCATATTATATTTACATTTTCTAATTTAGTTTTGATGAAATGCCCCGAGATCGATCAAGTCTTATAACGAGACAGGCTTAACGTAGTTTTAAATTTTAAGATATATATATATATAGAAATGTACATGATGTTTCATGACGACAAGAAATAAAGATATACACAGTGCTTCATACATTGCTGCTTTATAAGATATAAAGCTAGTTGTAATAGATTTTGCAACGGAAAAAAAACTGCAAAAGTGCATTACATTTCGGGTGAAACTGCTGGCCAGGATAGCCAGTGCATAAACATTTTTAAACTATTTCCCTAGGCTAGTGCACACTGTAGATTAAAATGTTTTTTATGTAATAAAACTGTCAATTTTATTACTATTAAGATATTAAATAAAATATACAGTATGTCACAAGTAATAAAATAACAATCCTCGTTCACTGAAATGCTTACACTGTAAGATGTCACTAGAAGTTCACTTACTCTGTGACCAAATTAGCCAAGTTTTGAACCAATTAAGATTAATAGATCATTTTGATTTTTAAAACAAAAACATAAATATTAAAGAAAGAATTCATGTTAAATGCTAGATATGAAAAAAAAACGTGTATAGATGTCGTAAAGTATTGAAAGAATTAAACAAGAGAAAAGTTATCACGTAAATAAGGAACTTATTTGTCCCAACTATTAAATACTTTCAACGATAAAATAATGCTAGAGTTAATTTATCTCAGGTTTGTCAAATTATGGATAAAATGCCCATAATTTACGTAAAATGAATTATTAATATTACATCAATTCATATTATTGTATTACGGGATGAATTTATTCGTCTAGATGTACTTCTAATTCTGAACCAACCATGAAATTGTTGAACCCATATCGTTGAAAACCTCAAACACACCAACACAAGTTTCCATTTTTTCAAACTTTTTGGTAGGTGTGATCGATAGGCAGGGGATGTTCACTCCTCCGTGGCACCTGATCCCATCTGATGTTTTGGAGATCCGTGTTTGCTCTGCTCATATTTTGTATTGTTTTTTGGACTTGTTATCTTGATTGTTGTTCGTTTTCTCCATATTGAAAATTATAAGGAATCAACAAGGAATATACTTTTACATGAGTTTGAGGTGTATTCAAACTGAATATAACTTTTCACAACAAACTTACATACTGAATAAATACAGAGTAAAATAAAAGGATTAAGAAAAAGTATTTAAAAAATCAAATATCAACCAATTACTGAGCAAATTGTGTAATTTTAGCGGCATATATATGATAGAATTAAAGATAAAAGATATAGTGTCAATAAATATAAACACAAGTCCAGATAGGGATGAAGTGTTCATATCTGACTGTGCCTAGGATGGGATTACGGCTGTGCGGCATTTATGTATTGTATCACATTTGTCGAAATATATGAAATTTTTTTATAATAATTTATACAGTATACCAATTTACATAAAGTCCAAAAATGTCGTATTTTACACCGTAACAATTACTATAAAAAATACTTGTGTAATCATTTTCATGATAAATAAAAAAATAAAGGAATTAATCAAAATGCATAGAAATTCAAAGTACCACAAGCTTTAGTACCATATTTGTTAGTGAATTCATAACTCATACGCTTATTCCAGAATGATTTTTAAACAATGGCACACTTATTACAAAAAGTATCTTGCTCGTAATAACATACTGTACTACTCCTCCGTGAAATAGTGGACCTCTTTCATTCTTAGAAAATACTACAGATGTCTGTATTAACATTTCATTTCTTTTATTTCGATTCTTTAACGAATATTTTAGCTACAAAACTATAAATGAAATGTTTGTCTATATTTATATCTGAATCTAGATTACGACTTGGGATTTCGTCTCACGATCAATTTCACATGATTATTTTACATAACTATTTTGATTTATTATTTCCGAAAAAAGTAAAACGGATTTTTCCCACATGATATCGGATTTTTGCTTCAAGTAGAAGTCAAAAAAGAAGAAAAGCACATGCTTTGCTAAGTTAATATGTTTCTATGTACGTATTTGTTTTAATTCAGATTACCTAAAAGCAGCTAAAAAGATATCTTAATATAAATTTTAAGTGCACAAGACTTCTGTAGTAATTGATGGGTTTTGTGGTTAAATCTCTGAAAAGAAAATCAGCTTCACTTAATAATAAAACATTCATTTAGAATAGTCTTAGAATAGTCTGAAAAGGAGAAAAAATATTTTTTTTTAACTAAGAATGATGTTTGATAATTAATCATTATTATATTATTGAAAATAAACGGCAAGAATGAGTAACTTAAAGGTAAAATATAAATAATACTGAGTGTCAAATAACAACCCTGAACAATAGGCACAGGGGCCATATCGCTCACCAGAGCACTGGTAAGAAAAAAAAACAGCATAGTTTTTAAAAAAGCTGAAATGCATAAGTTGTCGCGACCATCCCCTAAAAGGGAGAGGGGGAAAAATTTGAACAAAATTGAATGCACACTATTAAGTATGCATACATATTTTTTTCTCAAAATGACTTTTTCCCTACAAGTTTGAACTTTCGTTGTAGTCTTTTTCTAAACCCACGGGTCATGAATTGAATAAACTTGAATCAAGACTACATGGGAATGCTTCCATATAAAAAAAAAGACCAATCATAGCTTTTCTCTTCTTGAAAAGAAGATTTTTCCTACGTAAAACGTTGACTGGTCATTGTGGCGCTACCCTTCCCCCAGGGGTCATAATTTGAAGAAACTTGAATCTACACCATATGAGGATGTTTCAAAATAAATATGACTTTTCATGGCTTGCTGTTCTTTTAAATTTCCCCTATACATTCCTAAGTAAACTTTGCTCGTCCACTGTGGCCCCACCCAAATCTCAGGGGCATGATTTAAACAAACTTGAATATACAACCCCTCTAGATTCTTTCATATAAATATGACTAATCATGACCTTGCTGTTCTTCTTGAGAAGAAGATTTTTTCCTATATATTCATATGTAAGACTTTGATCGACCATTGTGGCCCCGACCTATCCCAGGGGATAATTATTTGAATAAACCTGAATCTAAACCACATGAAAATGGTTTAAAATATGACTTTTCATGGCTTTGCGCTTATTGAGAAGATTCTTAAAGTCTTTTCATATACACTCTTATGTAAAACTTTAACCGTCCAGTGTGGCCCCACCCTACCTCCGGATGTCATGAATTGAAAGAAAAAACGTGAATCTACACCATCTAAGGATGCTTTCATATAAAGATGATCAATCATGGCTTTGCTGTTCTTGATTATTGAAGAATTTTCCTATATATTCCCGTTTAAAATTTTGATCGATCATTGTGGTCCAACCCTAGTACGCGGGGTTCATGATTTAAATAAAATTGAATCGACACCACTTGAGAATGGTTTCACATAAATGCTACAGATATGGCTTTGCTGTTTTGATAAGGTGATTTTTAAAGATTTTCCATATCAATTCTCATATAAAAATTTGACCGTCCATCGCGGCCCCACCCTACCCATGGGTAATAATTTGAACAAACTTTAATCTACACTACCTAAGGGTGCTTCCTTAGCCCAATGGGCTTTGAGAAAAGGATTTTTTAAAATGAATGTTGAAGTTAAAGATTATCGAATGAATATGTAATGCAACATACAAACTATGTATGTGAGAAAAATTATTCATGTATTTGAAAAATTCATTCATTCTGATTCGTTTTTATCCTCTAATTTTATTCTAAAACAAGACGGCAACATAGCGAAGATTAAACTTTTCTTAAATGCAAATTTAATTTATTGGTATCAAAAGTAGGGTATTTCTCACCGGAAATAAATTGTGGAATATGAAAGTAGGCCAAAGTTAAAGTTTTTTTTTTATAAGTAAGGAAATCTTCAAGGTCAAGGTCATTGGTATCCAATGACAGGTCTTGCCACAAAAAATAAATATGTAAAGTAAGGAAGCCCTAGCCCTAACCGTTTAGAAGTTATGGCCAAGGTTAAACGTTTTTAAAAGAAGGAGAAACTCCAAGGTCAAGTCAAAGGTCTTGTTATCAAACGAAAGGTCTTGTCACAAAAATTAAATATGTACAGTATGAAAGCACTAGCCCTAACCCTTTAAAAGTAATTGCCAGGGTTTGCTTTTTAAAAGAAGGTCAAACTCTAAGGTCAATGTAAAAGGGTCAAAGTTCTCGGTATTCAATGAAGGGTCTTTTCACAAGGATTACATAAGTGAAGTATGAGATCACTAACCCGTAGCATTCAAAAGTTATGGCCAGGGTTAAAGTTTTTTTCACAAGTACAAAAATCTCCAAGATCAAGGTCAAAAAGCCAAGGTAATCGGTATCCAGTAAAATGTCTTGCCACATAAAGTACATATGTAAAGTATGGAATCCCCAGCCCTTACTGTTCAAAAGTTATGGCCAACGTTAAATTTTCAAAAGTAGTCAAACTCCCAAAGTATTGAGGGCCATGTCACCCTCCAATACGGGTCTTGTTCTATTTTAGAGTTTTTTTTTAAAAAAAAGATCAATATGTAAAGAATTTATGCCCCCGTAAACAAAGTTTCGGAGGTATACAGTTTTTGTCATGTCCGTCCGTCTGTCTAGCTGTCTGTCTGTCTGTCTGTCTGTCTCTCTGTCTCTCTGTTTGCCAGCAAAAACTTTAACCTTGCCCATAACTTTTGATTTAGTGGAGCTATGACTTTCACATTTCACTTGTGTATTCCTTGTGACAAGATCTTTTTGGGGTACCACTAAATTTGAACTTTTGACCTTGACCTTGGAGTTTGACCCACTTTTACACAAAAATTCCAAACTTTTACATTGGCCATATCTTTTGAACAGTAGAAACCAGGACATTAATATTTCACATATATATTTTTTTGTAGAAAGACCTTTCATTTGATACCGACAACCATGACCTGTTGACCTTGACCTTGGAGTTTTTTTTCATGTGAAAAAAACTTTAACCTTGGCCATGACTTTTGTACGGTAAGGGATAGGGTTTTCATGCTTCACATATATAATTCTTGTGAAAAGACCCTTCATTGGATACCAAGAACTTTGACCCTTTGACCTTGACCTTTGAGATTGACCTACTTTAAAAAAACAAATCTTGACCATAACTTTTGAAGGGTTCGGGCTAGTGCTTTCATACTTTACATATTTCACCCTTTTGACAAGATCTTTCTTTGGGTACCACCAAATTTGACCCTTTGACATTGACCTTGGAGTTCGAACTACTTTTCAAAATTAGAAACCTTGACAATAACTTTTGAAGGGTTAGGGCTAGGGCTTCTATACTTCACATATGTTTTTTTATTGGCGAGACCTTTCATTAAATACCAATAACCTTGACCTTGGAGATTTCCGTACTTATGAAGAATTTTTAACTTTGGCCATAACTTTTGAACGCGAAGAACTAGTGATATCATGCATCACATATGTAATCCTTGTGACAAGACCTTTCATTTGGTATCAAGAATTATGACCCTTTGACCTTGACCTTTGAGTTAGACCTACTTTTGAAAATCGGTAACCTTGGCCATAACTTTAGAATGGTTAGGGCCAGGGCTTCCATACTTCACATATGTATTCTTTGTGGCAAGACCTTTCATTGGATGCTAATTGCTTTGACCTTAGAGATATGAAAAAACTTAAATCTGGCCTACTTTCATATTTCATAATTGTATTTCCAGTGAGAATACCCCACTTTAGATACCAATATATTAAATTTGCATATAATAAAGTTTAATCTTCGCTTCATTGCCATACGGGGGCATCAGTGTTTCACAAACACATCTTGTCTTTTTTTTTTTTTTTTTACACAATTCCAACTGCAACAAGGATCATGCTTCTATTTGCGTTAAACTTCTTCTTTGATAATATAAGAAATAAGCAAAAATGGTTTTAACGATATATTTATGTATATGTATGGAAAAGAAAAGTGAACAGTGATATATAATATGTATTTTCCCCTTCCTTTTTTATTGGATATAATTCTGTGATTAAATATTGGGAAAAAATTGTTACCAACCCAGAGAGCTCCTGGCACCCCAGGTGAGGGCTTCTGCTGAAGTTTTACCTCAATGTTATGTTGTACGTTATTGAATAAATGACGAATAAAAAAAAAATGCCATTAACTTTTCAATGATTCAAAATCATCTCCTCTTGGAAGAGAATGTGGCTCTTTATTTGAACAAATTTGCACCCCCTTTACCCAAGGATACTTTCTGGCAAGTTTGGTTGAAATTGGCAAAGTGGTTCGTGAGAAAAAGATTTAAGGTAGGATTCTTCTCTGGTTTCCGAGGAGATGAAATATTCAATGTATATTTGCTTATATATCTTATACATTTAGGTGAAAGAGATTTAAAAGACCATATTTTTCTTTCCTCATCACAACTTTAAAATAGAATAGAAATGGTAAATTGTGTTCGAAAACTAGCAGGGACTATATTTTTGGCGGAATGGTGGCTTATGAAAATATCTTCTTTTCTGCCTCTCAAAATTTTCACAGAACTACGAATTTAGTTATACTTTTTACACAATCAGAGACTAGAAGAATTTTTCAAATGTTACCTACATTTAAAATAAGGAACTAAAGTTTCAAAATATATCAAAGAAATATGAATTTCCAAACAATCTACAATTATGTTAGGTTTTACAAGCTTCAACTCTAAGTACAGATATGAACCAAAAATCCATAGGAAGTGTTATCACTCTCTTACTAAACGGTCAAAACTTTTTGTTTTTGTATCATTTTGTATCTCTATATGACTGCTTTACCATATGTGAAAATAAGAAAAATTTAAATATAGGGCGCATATAAAAAATAACTTAAATATCCTAAAAAATTAAGAAAAAAGAGAAAATCGGATTAGCGAAAATCCATTTTATTTAACTATTTGCTTCAATTTGGTAATATCATCTTATAGACCCTATATGGTAATATCTTTTTATGCAAAAAGAAAAACATTTAATATTTTGAAAAAGAAGACCCTCTTTCATGATTGGATATAGTTATTTTTTATAATTAATGTCCAGGAAAAAGGTAATGACCTTGACCTTATCTTGACTCTAATATATAACGGTCAAAACTGATCTTACTGATACCATCACTTAGTAATATTGTCTTCTTGAGTCTGTGAAAATTTCATTAATTTTTAAATACAAGAAATACAGTTTTGTGTGAGAAAGAATCCTACCTTAAGACAATGCCAACAACAATAACAACGACGACGACGCCAACGATGACAGCTAACGGACAAGTTTTAAACAGAAAAGCCCACCTGAGCATTCGACTCAGGTGAGCTAAAACAAATTACATAATTATACACACGGACATTTCCGCCAATCTCTAAAGGAAAATTAAACCACTGTACTACATCTTATAACTGAGTATGTGTTGAGCATACATGACCTTTGTGTGTTTGATAATGAATGATGAAAGTGCTAGTTTGTTGGAATCGGAATTAAAGCCTAATTAGTCGATGGCGTACTTGTTCTATTTGTGTTTGTTTTTAAATAATGGCCTTTGAACCATACATATATGTTTGAGATCGAACTTTCAGTCATTTTTAAAAAAAGATCATTCTTTACTCCGAAAATGAAACAAATATTAATCATTTTTGGTTACAGTACTTAATTAACAATTATAACTGATCAATTTCATTTATACCCTTATATAAGTTGACCTTCTAGTCATACGCGTAGGGTCAGAAACTTGAATTTTGTGAAATCATACAGAAATATTGACGGTTTGTTAAAAGTTAATTTGATACAGGTGCCTATATGCAAAGCATATCAAATCCTATGTAATTTGAAAAGAATAAGTGTGAACAATCTACAAGTTCAAAACTTAAAAATATTAGATAAGGGGAAATGTACCGGAAGGTGATTGGTAATTATAATAATTTTTTAATGTTTTGGATGTTTCAATCTCCGTACCATTGAATTTGTA
Source organism: Saccostrea cuccullata (assembly GCF_032062105.1). Lineage (NCBI taxonomy): Eukaryota > Metazoa > Mollusca > Bivalvia > Ostreida > Ostreidae > Saccostrea > Saccostrea cuccullata. The sequence goes on from NW_026919658.1 coordinate 80,609, forward strand.
ATTGGGTTATTAAGACTTGAAAAAGAGATTGAAGCTGTTTGGCAAAGTATTAATTTAATCTTTTAAGTTTTGGACCTTGAGAATACTTTAAATGAAGGAAAAAGCAGAAATGTATGTTGCTGATGACATCGAACTTGTTTACAAATGTAACTAAAAATGTATACACACACTTCCTTCCTCATTTTGACGATGAAAAGATCTTATGATTCTGTTCTTATGCTTTGTTGAAAAACAGGAAGAAAACAAAATGGGAAGTGTGATGTGGCAAACGTGTTGCATTGTAGGAAAACAAGCCGTCATGATATGTGCAAATCATATTTGTTTGGAAGTTTTATTTTGTAAGTTTGTGGTGTTGGTTAAAACAAAATCGTAGGTAAAAATGAATAGTTGCTCTTTCTATTTTTAAAAAAAAATATGTTTTTCTTCATAGGTCTGATGATGACTGTATGGAATGCAGGGGCAATCGAAAATGATACTGAGTATGATAAATAAGATAGAAATTTCTTAACTTTTATAAACACTATATTTCCTTGATATGATACTGGTAAGTTCTTATTTTAAGGAAAACATATTTATGTTTGCATGAGACACCTTGCCAAAAAATTTATATTTCTTTTTTATAATGAAAGACCCGAGAATTCATTACATAAAACGATTAGAAAGCTTACAGAAGTATGGAACAGTTCCTGCACTTCAGACCTCCTAAACACCAACAGATCTGATAATGGTAAGTAAGATCTCCATAACTATTCAGTCTCTCTTTCATAAAAATAAACCTTTTTTAACTTTCTCTATCTCTCCCTTTCTCTTTGTCTCTCTCATTATTGATATGTATTTTTCACTTTTAAGAATTATTTGATCCAATTAAAACTATGTGTATAATCAAATTCTTTCCTCAGAAATACTGATCATTTCCCATTACATGTAACAAATTTCAGCAGAGTTGGAAAGAAAAAATCTTTGCGACAAAATACGGTGCCTCGGTGGAATGGGACCTGGGTCTGAAGGTAATATTTGTACGAAAGCTCAGAAGGCTCATTCGAGATTCGAGTTTCAAAATACAGATTCGAAATTCGAGTTTCGAAATTCAAGATCCAAGTTAACCAATCAAAAGCGGGTTCAACATTTGATTACTCCCCTTTATTATGTTTTACACAAAGAAATCGTTGAGTGTATTTATAACAAATGGGTCATTTGCTAAAATGAAAATGCAAGAAAAAATGTTTTATGTATCAAAACAAAATAAAAATAAAATTTGGATTACATTTTGAAAAAGAAATATAAAATCTTATTTTTCTAATTAATAAAAACAGTAAATACGTATAATATAGAATATTATATGGTCTTATCGTCGATTTGCGGATTAAGTAGGTCGACTACTTTTTTTTATTAGATCCTTGATGAGGGAGAAAATTATTTTTGATTAGATATGAAACATTAATTAAGAATCTCTCTACACTGCACAGTAATTCAAAGGTGTATATTTCATTAAATTTATAAAGGGTACATTTGTGTGATGAGACTTGACTGCTGAATCGAACTGTAGCGTTACATGGTTTTACTAGCATAATTTAGTCTTTGACCATAACGTAGGAGATTAAAATATAAAACCATAACGATATAGTTCTCCGGATAATTTAGACTCTTTTACTATCTCATCTAAGTACTACACGTATTTGATATCAGATAAAATAAATACCGTATTTATTTTATTTCATATTGCCAATCTGTATTCGAGGTATAATGTTTAATTAATCCAAGAAATCAAACCCTTAGACCAAGATAAGTAATTGAAAACTAATTTGTATGTATTTCCTCTATTAGGAAAACGAACGGGAGTTTTGTTCAACAATACTTCGTTGCCTTTCAAGTTTTACAAAGTAACATTTTCATTGTGTTTTGAAAAATTGGCAGTTGGGGGGGGGGGTGTTGTTATTATTAGTCTTTAGACTCATCAACCCTGTAAACATAGTAGACAATAAAAAAATATATATACTCCTGATATATTTAATCGATTTAATATTTAAGACGCTATAAAATAAATTGAATTATATCTTGCTGGTCAAAAATCCAATAAGTATTTAAATTTCCTTTTAATATATATAACATTCATTCTTGCATTGTTATTTAATTAAATGACCCATTTGTTATAAATATATTCAACGACTTCTTGATAGTAAAAACATAATAAAGGGGAGTAATCAAATGTTGAACCCGCGTTTGATTGGATAGTCTGGATCTTGAATCTCGAAACTCGAATTTCGAATCTCGTATTTTGAAACTCGAATCTCGAATGAGCCTTCTTGGCTTTCGTATATTTGCCTATCTTGGAACATTTCGGTCGTTGTTGATGGAGACGAATACAATGTTGTCTCAAGGCACAGGGGCCGGTAACATACTTTTTTGATTTTACGCAATCACTATATATATATACAAAAATACATATAGTGATTACGTAAAATCAAATACAGTAAGTTACAGGCCCCTGTGTCTCAAGGGTTTATTGCCATCTCGATGAGGAAATTAAAACCAGATTTGATAACACCACAAGTAAGTTCGCAGAATTAATTCAGACTTGCCTATTTTAATGGATATACCCAATTTCTGCTTGCCATTTGATGTAACAATACAATTCCAATTTTCGTAATAAAAATATTTTAATTCATTTAGCTCTTTTATGAAGTAATATGTGCATATGTAAAACTCTAATTCTTCTATATGACAGATGAAGCCGAAGGTTTCTAAAATAAATGTCAAACTGTATTGTCAAATCTAAGGGATGAAAATGTTGGAATACACCCGTGAAATATAAAAAAGCTATACCATTGACCGTTCAACTAATTAAATAAAGTTTTTCACAAGTATGTATAAAACCAAGTTCAAAGCTTGAAAATAAATACATTGTAGGCTCAAATGAACGTGTTTTCACAGGAAATATGCCTGTGAAATATGAAAGGTCTAGCACAACCCTAGTGGCAAAGGTTAAAGATTTTTAAAAGTAGGTCAAACTCCGAGGTCGAGGTCAAAATGCATCCACAGGAATGTCTTGACACTAGAAAAACACATATTATTTAAATTCCGAGCTTCAAACATTTAAATTTTCTTACAGAGGTTTCAGTGTTTTAGAGTAGGTGAAACTCCATGATTAAGACCAACAGGCCAAATTCCTTGTATTTAAAAATGTCTTAAGGAATGAACATATAAAATGCATTTTCAGTATATGGAAGCCATAGATTTCAACAAACAAAAGACTTTGATGGTAAACAAACAAACAGACAGGCGCGAAGTTAAACAGAAAAAATACAGAAAAACACACAGAAAAGACAGAAAAAATACGATAACACCCCTCTCCGATTTTTTTCTAAAATAGGGAATTCAACTGTTTCATTTATAACTTTAAACATTTTCTTCTGTTTTAATTGACTTTCATTATTCTTTCCACCTACAACATCAACTTTAACTAGTGCAGTGGTTAGGGCGTCTGCTCTAGAGTCGCTAAGTCAAGAGCTGATCCTTACGTTGCGGGTTCGAATCCCACTGTGGGACCTGTAGACTGGTCCTGCTGATGAGGCCGTATAAAGCGAAGTCCTGTGTCGCAGTATGTGCTGACATGAAAAAAGATTCTTCCCTGCTCAATGGCCCTGAGTGCCGAGTATATGTCAAAATTTGCAGCTCTCCACCGGCACGTGGTGGGCTCTCCATATGAGTGAAAATTCTCAATAGGGACGTTAATCCACAATCAATCAGTCAACCAACTTTAACTTGCTTTAACTTGCACTTTGGGATTGTTCAGAAAAGGGTGTAAAACAAGTGAAATGTCTTCAGCAAAAAAAAAATCCTTGATCAAACCTAGATTTTTCTCTATATTTGCACTTTTTGATCAAATGTTAGACTTCATACGAAATTTTGAAAAGAGATGAAAAGATTAAATATTAATAAAAGAGAATATGAGGGCAATGAAAAAAATAATGACATTGTCGGTTTAATAAATAAAAAAAGGTGAAGATAAAGAGCAGAATCTCAAAAATCTAAAAAAAAAAAAAAAAAAAAAAAAATCAACAACAACAACAACAACAACAAAAAAACGAAACAAACAAAAAAACTCCATAACCAATCTTTGAAGAGGCATAACACTTAGGAGGAGTAAGCATTCCCTATGAAGTGGACATCCTTGCCGTGTGTTATATGCGACTCTCAAATGAAGTGAAAAATCTAACCTACCCTGCACTGCGCAAGCGAGGCATTAGATTTAAAAAAGATATTTTAGTGATTAAATAGCAATGGTTATAAATTTATTCAACGACTTTCAAAAGTTATAAAACGTGTATCATAACTTTATTGTTTAACTCTGAAGTATTTTCGATTTCAGTAAGGTCTCACAATGATTTAACTGGTTCCTTTGATTATGAAGATAATATTGATGATAATGTCAACGGTGATGATGGTACTACTGCTGATGATGATGATGACGATGATGGTACTACTGCTGATAATGATGATGACGATGAAGGATGTGAGAATTGTGATGTTCCTGTCGTATGCAGATCTGCATTCAATGAAAAGACAGAAACATGTAGCCCAAAAGATGTTGAAAAATGCAAGTTATATCAAAACTAAAATGCTATTATACTTTTTATCCCCCAGAATTATTCATTTTTTTTTAAACTACAAGTATATTATTTACCTTAAACGTCAGAATACCATGAAGATAATATATTTTAATATAATATAATTTGATATTTTATGTCAACAAGTCAACAGAATTTTAAAAAAAATGATTAGTTGTAAAGGAAATTTCAACTTTGATATATATCTCAATTAGGTTTTTGAAGAAAGTACATGTATGTTTAAATACACTGTTGTGCTCTTTAGTTACGATAATGGATTGAAATGAACACATAAGTTTCTGGAATTACAGGCTTAAGAAGAACCAAAATACGCATGAAACGTATGAGACGAGAATGTGACGAAAAAATGAATCAACAAAACAATGGATGTACTGGAAAGCCAGGTTATTTCTTCTTATAAGAATTATTATTTCATTTTAGCAATCGTCTGTTTATCGCTATAATTAAGAATATACATAGCCTGCCTTCTTAAACTAAGAGTTTTACTTCATTTTTTCGATTGAATGTGGTTGCTTCAAATATTCACGCAAACTAATTGCAATGCTTAAATAGTCATGGGATTACAATTGTTTTCGAATTGAAATAGGACAATTTTCTGTTACATCAAAACATTTCCGTATAGTGGAATAAATCTTAATATCTGCTCAGGTTAGATCGTGCACAAAAACAAAAAGTTTATTTTTCAAAACTCTCATACATCTCTTCGACACTCGAGCTTTTCATTTAAAGGGGCCTGGACAAAGTTTCAACTGATTTTTTAAATCCAATTTTAATGTTTACAATTCCTACCCAAGTCATCATCTATTGATTAGCAAAAATTGGAACATCACTTGTTGATTAACAAACAAGATACAGAACTTAAAGTTATTCATAATGTCATGGCTCCTGTCTTGTTTTTGTTTACATATAGAAAATATCATATTTTTAACAAAATGAAGTTCAGTAAATCAATAGTAACTGTTGATTCCTATTTAAAATTAACTTTTATTTCAAATCATCTACTTTGTACGAACATATATTAGTATATTAATCTGTGTAAACAAAAACATGACACTAGCATTGTTTACATAAAAAAGGTTTGGAGCTCTAAATCTGTCTTGTATCTGGTAAACTGGCGTTCAAATTTTTTATGATCATTAGAAAAACCCTAGCAAAATATTTGTAAAAATGGAAAAATAAGTTTTGAAATATTAGCTGAAACTGTGTCCATGCCCCTTTAACAGTACTATCATATTGTAAAATTTGAGTTAACCGGGTGGCAGTAAATACAAAATTTACAAGAAATTTTGTATTTACTGCCACCAGGTAAATTCATAATTAACAACATCACAGTAAAGTAATTGAACCGTGGTTTCAGACAAAATAATTATTTTTTTCGTTTGATTTCTACCAGTAGAAATATACCATATATTTTTAACCATGTTGTCCTTCTCGAACTGTGTGCCCTTCATTTTCCTAGGATATCTACCTGATCTACAGACTTGTAGTTGCATTCCTCATGGACTCCTTTTACTAGATTTCTTGTTTCATTAAAAGATTTTTATCTTGGTCAGTCGTACAGGTCATTTCTACCAGTAAATGCCATTTCTCCTCCTACAAAAGTATTTTTTTTGTTGTCCCTCATGTGAGTACAGCCTTCCCCTTTTAGTTTTCCTTTGTTTCGAGTTAACCGTTGACATTTTTTTTCGTTTGTGCTTTTTTTTGAATCTAGAGACAAAGACATAAAAGTCTTATGTGATGATACTAAACCAAATACCAAGTACTTTATGATAAAAAGTTGTTGAATGTCAAAAACGGTTGTTTCTTTCTGAGTTGCACAGTCATTTCTGCCCGAAGATTGGTGATATTTTTCCTGTTAAACATTAGGCATGTAAATCATGTTAATTGTTGGAGAAAATTAAATAAATGCTGATCATAGAGATGAAACAAAAATATAACGTACAGTAATCATGTTCAAAAGTCTGCTTAAAAGTACCATTCAGAATGAAAAAGAAACATTTTCAAAAGTCTTAAAAAAAGAGGTGGATTAAGGTTTTATGGATCATTAAGCATTTACTGACGACCGGTGATGACAGCCGGGTACTCCTTACGTTTTGGAAAAAAATACCTGAAAATCTATTTCTTAATAGCCAATTACGTACGATAATAATGAGTAATAATTATCATGGAAAAAAAAATCATTAAGCATTCGACTAAATGACAGACTGGATTTGTTGAAAGGCCATTGTATTAACCTTCAAGAAATAGTTACTTCATATGAGACTGTACATATCCTTGATTCGATAATTTGTTTGTCAATAGCTTGTTTCGTTTTTGCAGTACAGTTGTGAAGTAAGGAGTTGAACAGCCCTTTTCGAGCAAATTTTCCATGCATATTATTGTTCCCACTGCTTTGTTTTTGGCTCTTTTTTTAGCGATAGTGTATGAGCATTTTATTATTTTTCTCCAATGTTGCCAGCAACGACGTTATAATGCAATGACCTCAAAATGCCTTATACATGTATGAGAAGGTATTGAGTATTAGAAAGAAGGATTTTAAGACATTTCTTATTTATTGTTAAAAAATTATAAAAGAATTGTAGCCTTTTGATTCTGTACAACCCCAAGATATATAATACTTAGAGAAAGCATATCGTGATAAGCTAAGGTCTAAGGGTTATATATCTAGGGATTGACCTCCTCAAAAGGCTATAATTGTATAGTATACAATAAAATATAATTTGTGTAATGAATTAAAATGACTTAATTTAATTCATATAGATATTGATCTAAATGTATAATAAGAGGTATTTTCATGAGTATTCAAAAATGATACTTCCTGACGTAAAGCTATACACGTCTTAAATGGTACTTATTCTTGCAGGTGTTTTAGTGTTGACCCATTTAATTGCAGTTGCGATTGGGGCTGGAGTCTTATATTGTGTATTGTTCATGAAAAAAATTAAACGCACATTGTGAGTATCAAATCGCAAAAACTGACTTAAACATTTTCAGGTTGATATTAATTATATATTGCAATTTTAATAGAATAACAAACTACTCTTATTTGTGTTTATAATTGATTTTGTTGGTTGTTTAACATTTGAAAATATCTCTTTTTAAAGAAGCTTACTATAAAATCACATATTTTCCTTGGGTCAAATTTTTGTGGTTTGAAGAAAATCTACAGATTCGTAGGGATTTGATTTCGTGGATGAAGAATTTTTTATAAGTCATGTGTATGACATTTTACTTTTCGTGGTGGACATGAATTCGTTGGTCTCTCCATACCTCGAAAACAACGAAGAGTAAACACCCACGAAAATTAGTGATTTCACAGTATTCATTATAGAAGGTGAAGAAAAAAAATATTGATCAGTATAATGAAAACACAAACAATTCAAATCCTTGAGTATCGCATTAACACGGTTCTCAAAACAATTCTACGCTTGAATCAGATGTCTAGGAGGAATAAGCCTAGACCTATCGCACTTATCATAAGCCTTATGCATTGATCACTAAGCCGGAATATTCCATGCTCAAATAATACAAAAAAAACAAAAAAAAACAGAAACCCAACAACTGGTATGAAATAACTTCTTGCAGCCAAAATATAATCCAGTTTTAGGTTATATTTGGTAACGAGGTCATTCTAACAACTACAAAATTTTAAACTTCTGATCTTATAAAGAGGTTTTAAAAAAGCCCTCTAACATCAACTTATCTGTCAGAAGCCCGGCGTTTTTTCAAGAAATAAATTTACGGTTGAAAAGCAAATGTCATCTTGTTTTGCCTTGATCGTTCGTAGTCCGAAAAAACACCCAAATAATAAATAGAAATGGCAGACTCTGCTGTGGCTTAAAATTTAAATTCTCTGAAATATATCTGGTCTACATTTGAATGGAAATAATTATTTTCGATTGACAAAACTTCGTTGATACATCTCAATTTCGATTTACACATTTTTGTCTTCGAGCGTAGTTTTTAAATAAATTCTACTTTATAGAAATATGAACAGAAAGGTTTATGAAAAATATCAGTTAGTGCCCATACAAAATCGTTCCTCGAAGAATACTTATTACACACATTGACAATGAGAAATTCCAACATCTTTTTAATTCAATGTAAACCGCCGGTATAGAGTACTTATGTGTATAATCAGTATGGCTTTTAAAAAAAAGATATACTTAAGCAAATAAGTAAATTGTAATAAAAATATTTAATATTTATATTAAGAAGCGCAATCATTCAGTGTTGATATAAGCAAGAAATATATGATTTATCATCATGTGTATAAATAATACATTTTATATAGGAAAGGTAGAATTAAAGATGAAAGAAACAAAGAAACTAATAGTGTCTCTCATAACCCACAAAAAGGTTCGATGGAAAACTTGTCAACTCCATGTTTAAAAGAAGACGAGGGCGTTTATTGTGAAGTAGCAGAAAAACCGGTATTTTGCCATTTTTTGTTCTTTATATGACTCATATTGCTAATAAAAAGCCCATATGCTACGTAAGCATACACTTTTAACTAGTTAAGACAAATCAGCATTTACTAAATCATGCCTTAAACGATTATATGGTAAAAGAAATTTAAAAATGTATGAACGGATTTTTTCAAAAGATTACAAGATATTTTTATAAAAAGTCGGGTTATATTAAATTTTATACTGGGAATAAGTGGACAATACCGTGAAACACGGTAAAAAGAGAAATATACCAATGTGTAAAGAATTTCTTTAAAATCATCCTGTCAATATATGATCAAGCATTGGGGCCATTCCATTTTTTTTTCTTTGCCTGCATGCTGCTTTCTTTTGAGGTTATGATATTAAAACAATTGCAAGCAAAAATTAGAATCTTTGAAATGCTATTTTTTCTTTTGGAATCTGCATCTTCTTTTTGAAGTTGTGTTCCAATTTAATTTCATTTTAGTAAACTTATTTTTTACTTAGTTAAGGTCAGACGACACGTTCCTCAATACTATATAATTTTTCCTAAGAATTTGTCATTGAAGTATGGGTACTTAATAAAGTTTCCTCACAAAAAACTAGGGGACCTTACCAGGCATTTCTCCAAGATACCATAGGGTCATATTTCTTATATAACCTATATGGTATATATTCTAAATGGCCTATTACACAATTTTTGGTGTACTTATGATTAAAAACATTTTGAAAACAATGGAAAAATTAGGAGAGAATGAAAAATATGAACACTTATTGATATAATACCAAGAGATGCTAGATATGTATTTAAGGAACGTGTCGTCTGACCTTAAGTACAATGAAAGAAATATAATCTAATGATAAGTAGAAATTAAACAATGTTATCAAAATATCGTCACTGTGTTTTCCCTTTTTTGTTTATGTTTTCCCGGTTAGAAGGATTGAATTAGTTTGAAAATTATTGAAAAAAAATGCTCCCCAAGAACAATGGTCCTGCATCTAGAGATTTTGATATGCAAGTATCTTTCGAATCCGCAGTTATGATAAGGCTGTCCGAAGGCTTAAAATGCCTTGAAAATATACATTTTATTCCGAGCTAGATTTTAATTTTAATATGTAATCTTTGTTTGAAAATGCATACAACTTGAGATGATAGTTTAACCCTGTTTTATTTAAAGCAATTCCATGACGTCACATGACTGTGTTGTTCACGTGACGGAGATTTGTGATATTCCTAATTGTTACACAAAAATCGCTTCGGCACAAGTGCAAAACAAAAATATCGTGCAAAGTTTGTTACATAGATCAATTCATCGTGATCTCTAGTACATAGAAAGTCCTGGGGGCAGGTTTAATCTTTACTTGTTAAGAAAATATTTTACAAGAAATTCAACTTACCAACATAAAAAGGGGTATTTTCCACTTTATATCACCATTTATACAAAAATGAATAAACTACACATAATCCCCCAGCAATATTCAGTTAGAGGACATACTTCCCTTGTAGATTCACACAAAATATCTTCTGTTTCTCCTTGTTTATCACTTGTGCCAGTCCAATATAAACAAGATTCATAAATTCTGACTCTGTCTTTGGACGTGTAAGGGGAGCGTTTCACACATAATTTTTTACCATTGTTTGAATATGTGCATATCGGAGAGGCAAAAGGAATAAGGATATTTGAATTTCAAATGTATAGCATCATAATAGCATACTCAAGCTTAAATACAATTTTAACTTTTGAATTAAACAACAAGTCCCCAAAATAAATCTACGTGCCGTGTAAAAATTATGACACTTTCCCCGTCATGCAAGCTCAAGTATACAGTGACATGACGTCATATTCTATTATGACGTCATATCTAGGTAGTTCAGAGAAGTTACTACGGTTTGAACAGTTTGATATTTTACGGGCAGCCTTATCCTAGCTGCGTCTTTATATAGTGCTCTCGGCACCTCTTTCTGAGTGGATAATTTTTGAATGGGACGTTTATCAAAATACAATTGATCAATTAATTGTACATCCTGGGCTAAGATGGGCCCCAAACTAAATGTACCTTTAATAATTCATATCATACATCCAATCTTTATTCAAAGGTCATACTTAGTATTATAGCATTTTCATACGACATTGTTAGCTATATGGAAACATGCCCCATACTTTGATGAAGAATTCATAAAATAAGCGTTGAAAAATACATTAAAATATGGTTCTAAAATAGGTGATAATCACGAAATAGTTAAGCATTACTTATCACTATATCATGTAGTTGCATCTTCTAGCAAGTCATACACTTTATTCTTTACATCTTTTTAATATCAAACAGGTTCATATCAATGAGTAAAACTGTATCAAAAGTTTTTGTCAGTAGTTAAGTACTACATAAAATACATTTTTTTTCTATTTTAAGCAACCTAAGTCCTCTCAGTTTGCAAACTTTGCGTACTCGGTGGCTGAAGATTCTGTTTTAGAGGGCCGAAAAAATCTAAGACTCCCTGACATTCCACAACAAGCAATGAAAGATGACAACCAATACCTGACTCCTATAAGTAGATCTCTTCCAAACGAGTATCTCGATTCGTCAGGGAAGGCTTTGAAGGATGAAAACGAAATCTGGTCAGAGGATGAAAAAGTCCAAAATTCCAATGTATTAAACCACGACGATAGATTGAACGATGCTTTTGATACAGAGACAATCGATAATTATTTTGTTCTTGAGAACAGCACTGACATGGATCTCAAGTAAAATCGACATTTACCTCAGATCATTCTGGAAAAAAAACAGATGCATAACAGGAACCACCAGTTCATTCAGGAAGGAATGATATTGTGAAATGATCCATTTCTGATTAGACTCGGATACTGAAAGTCCATCATTACAATCATACAGTTAAATCTAAATTTGGTTGAAAAGACGTCAGAGAGAACCAGATTGTTCAAACAAATGGAAATAATTGCAATATACTTCACTCATCGATTTGAATTCAGTATTTTCGTTTTTTTTCTATTATCTTGGAGTATTGAGAAAACTGGAAGAAATAGGAAAGTAGCGAATCGATAAAAATAGTAGACATAGGATTTAAACAAGTGCAAGTTTGAATCTAGACTATTCTGGATGTTTGTATGAATTGAGTTTAAACTAATCATCGATATCCTTGTTATTTAACATATATCATCGTTTCTCTATTCAACTCAGTTATACTCTGTATGTAAATATTATCGAACAAACTTAAAAGTATGACCAAAAAAAAAAGTGATAAAATTTCAAATTGTTTATTTTTGCACGTACTGCATAAAATCTATATCATACAAGTATATAGCTTTCCTAGCATAGTGTGTGTTGTTTTAAGTTTTATACATTTTCTAAATCATTGTGTTCATCAAAATAATATCAAACACATATGGCGATGTTTCATTTATAATACTTAATAAAATTGATAGACGTTTACCGTCTTTTTCAAATACAATAACCAAGTATGAAACAGATGTGTCAGACCCTGTGGTATCTTTTATCTCAATCTCACTAGGGTATATCGTATCAAAATAGGAATGGAAATTACCATTGTTAATTGACAATACGCCTTCGATATATTTAAATGTCGAGTTGAGCAAGTGTTTTCTTCATTTTGCATTTTGATGTCAATTTCAGAGTACTTGTTTGTGCAATCAGAATGCGTTTGAACAAAATAATTTTGCAAATGACCAATGACCAGATTAGTAAATTTTTTTTTATTGAAAAATCAGCTGTAAACGGTATCAAAAAGACTGGACTTTAATTTATCGTGGGAAATGGTCGTGTAGAAAGTCGAAATGTCGCAAGTTTTTAAGCTGTTGATTTTGGTAAAATCTTGTGATTTCAAATTGTCCAAAATTTTTTTGGAATTTTTTAATAGTACTATGAATGTTTTTCCCCCTTCGGTAGTGTCAATATCTTAGTGAGGAGTACAGAAAGAGGTTTAGTGAACATTTTCTGGAACCCGCTATGTATTTTTGTTTGTGAGGATCCTTACGAAGTTTTGGATTCAAATTCAAATTCATTTTGGTTCTTCGGGATATTAAAAATCTTCAAAATTGACACATAATTTTGAAGAATTTCTCCCCGAGAAAGGGAACTATGATTATAAGTTGGATTACCAGTGGTAGAATTAAATCTAAGTTCTTCTAAAATTCAATTTATATAATGAGCCTTACAAGCAAAGACAATGTTGTTACTTGCTTTGTCAGCAGGTACAAGTTTGCACTGATCATGTAATCTATCTATTAATTATTTTTTCACTTCTGGATTATTGAATAATCAGGGATCAGGTGCCATGGGGAGGGAGAAATCCCTGCCGACCGGTCATACCCGCCGTTTACTTTTTGTGATGTTCGGGAAATAACGGAAAAATCCGTGGACAATTCAGTGTTTGTATATATACTGCCCTAACAATTTGTATGAAAAAATTTCAGTCGGCAGTTTACTTATTGATTAAAAAATTGCTTCCAAGGTCATTGTATTGACCATAGAACTGACAAAATTATGGTTTTTGATCGACTTGTTTATCAATAATTTACCTAGTTTTGAAAATGTTCATATGTAGAACATTCTTTAGGCCTTTCAACTGCCGCTATGGTTTGCTGTTATGAACGATAACTCGTTTCTGAAACTTGTTTAGAGCAGGTCCGAGGTATTTAACTGTTTATACGCAAGTCAGTTTTTAGCATTTCCCAAGTGTTTCTTAATTAAATTAAAAAGTGAAATCAACCCTCCTTCTTAGTTCTAACCTGATTAAATGTTTATACTCAGTCGTTCTTCTTAGGTAACACAAATAAGATAATTAATTGTTGCATTTACTTGCATCTACTTGTAAAAATATATATATATATATATATATATATATTTATATAGGAAGCGAAAAAGTGCGCACAAAAAAACCCCCCCAAAAAACATGTCATTATATTTTCTTCATCATAATAATCGTCAAAGAGAGTTAAAAATATTGAATATAGTCTGTTCCCCATTCACTTGACCTTGTTATTTCAGGTAAAGTGAAGAAATTCTCCTTCGTTTGGTCAACGCTTTTGTGTACAAAACAGTGTAAGGAACCCTTTTGTGTACATAACAATACCTATGCTGAAGTAGCCTATATGTCATTCCTATAAACGATAACTCATAAATCGGCACTTAGTTGGTCATTTTTCACACCTGAGTTTCCTGTCTTTAAAACACAACATTGCACAATTCAATTATAAATAATTAAAATTTTTAATGATTTAATTAAATGTATGCATAAGTTATATCTTATATTTGAAGGTCACCGGGATATATCGTACCGGCGTAAGAATGGAAATAACATTTGTTTACCGACAATATATTGTCAGAAGTGTTTTCTTCTTTTCACTAATAATATTTTGGACGACTTCTGCTTCATATGAATACAAAAATAGGTCTGCTATTAACGGGGCGTAATTGGTACACATAAGTGCACTCCGTTTAACATCGAGGTGGCTTACAATGGCATACAATTAAAAGATGTTAGACAATTTTGGAATATAAATTAAAAACCCAGCTTTATAAAAATAAATTCCGTTTTAAAAAGTACCTGTTTTTTGCACGTTTATATTCTATTGATATCTTCATAGTAAGCCTTAACAGTGCTACGTAATGTATATTTAAAGCAATAAATTTATGTAGTTGAGGGTAACTTTGAACATTACACGCAACTATATGCAGTTTTCATATGGTATATTGTTTTGAAACAAGGACTTCTGTACCATGTGAAAAGGAATTAACATGCAAGAATTTATTATTTCTTTCCTCAATTATTAAATCATTTATATCTGAATAAGAAAGGGAAGCAGATTGTAGATAATGGCCATATTTAGTTACTCTATTCTTTCGATTTTAATCAACCATTTCCATCAATCCCACCATGTGATTTTACCATTTTACTATTACTGGCAATATAAGTATCTAGAACACCTCAATTGTGGGAAACTAGGAAAAAAAACATTTACATCAAGAGAAAGATAAATCATGGCTATGTGATTTGAATATGATGACAATATGAAAGAATATAATATATTATATTATTATACCTCAAATAACTAGCACTAGTTAAATAGAATCTGATTGGCCGAGACAGTCACGTGACCGTCGTGTTTGCCTTGCAACAAAACTTCGTGTGCCACGCATTCTGCTCACCTCGGCTGATGCGGTATCCAACATCTAGATGTGATTGGCCGAGGTGTGCTGAATGTGTTTCACGTCGTGTTCCACGATTTTCACGTCAAAATGCGGCGACTGTGATGATTTCTTCTGATTTCGATTGTTTGTATCTCTGATTTATTGTCAATATAAATTAGTAAAATGTTAATCTTTAGAAAGTGTTTCCATGAGTGGGAATGAATATTACTAGTGTGCAAATCAGAATTTGTCACAAAGGATGAAGCGCTAGTGGTGTAATTTACACCTGTTTCATATTGTTCTTATCGAATGTTAACTTTATTTATTGGGTTTTCTTTATATTTCCTGCATTGAGCTTGATTCGGTATAATAAAACAATTATTGCATGAATGTTCGGGAGACATGAACATTTCTTCGCCCATGAAAAATCAAATTCCCCTCGGACGTTGCCCTTGGGGAATATGATTTTTTATTGGTGAAGAAATCTTCATGTCTCCCTCACAATCATGCAATAATTGTATAATATACTTTTGAACATCTGGGAAAAACAATACACTGACCAAAATTTTCAACAAATTTTTATATAATTCAAATAAAAAGTAATTGATGAAGGGGTTAAAAGGTACAAAACATTCACAAATGATAATTTTAATTGTCCCACCACTTTTCTTTACGAGATGATCTCCTTCATTTAATGTGTTATACAGATTTAATCTTGGAGATTATTTTAAACTAAGGAAAAAGAGTAATTAATTTTTGAAATGTTTATTGCTGATGCATTTTTTTTTTCAAAATGTTACTATTTATACACTTCCTTCCTCTAATGAACATTGCAAGTATAAGCTTTTATTTTAAAAGCATGTTTTATTTAATATCAGGAAGAAATCAAGCTGAAAAGTTTGATTTGGAAAAAAAGTATTGCATTATAGGAAAGCAAGCCATCATGATATGTGCCAGTCATATTTGTTTGGCAGTTTTACTTTGTAAGTTATTTGTGCTGGCATGAACAAAATCGTAGGTAAAACTACATTTTTTCTTACTTTTTTTTAATTTTCTTGTTATAGGTTTAACGACAGTGGCAATCGAAAAAGACACAAAGTATAGTATGAAATAATAAATAGCTAATCCCTGACAAAAATTTACTATTGTTATAATAACAATAATAATTATTGTTTATAATATTTATTTATAGTGAATACTTTGATACTTTACGACGACACTTTACTCTAGAGCTTTTTTAAAGAACTAGATCCTTAATTTGTCGTAAATCACATATCAATGATTTAATTGATTAAATATGTAAAAAAAATCATTTTAATATCAGAAAAGTACTTGTAGGAAGATTAGAAAACTTATATATCTGAAATTTATTGTAAAACCTATTGATTTACAAAAATTAAAACTCCGATTTATCATAATTGTTATAATTAACTTTTGTTAACTAATAAGTCTTTTTTGTCAGGGATCAACCATTGAAATTTCTCAAATTTTACACTTTTCATACTGAAGAAAGGATTTCATAGTGGGACATACTTGTTCAATTGGTAAATGAATATATATACAAATAAGTTGCCTAACCAAAATTAATTTCTTTTATATGATAAAAGATCTGAGAATTCAATAGATAACACGCTAACAAAGATTGCAGAAAGATGGAACAATTCATGTACTTCATGTTTTCTAAACACCAAAAGAGCTGATGAAAGTAAGTAAGATGTTGATAAGAACTATTGCAGCTCTCTTTAATACAAATGCAGCCATTCACATAACCTTCTCTCTCTCTCTCTTATCCTTTCTACATGAATTCTTCGATTTGAATAAATCTATGTTAGCAATCTTTTTTCCCCACAAAAATTCTTATTCCCCTTAATACGTTTCTGCAGAGGTTGAAAAAATACGGTGCCTGAATGGAATGGAACCTGTGTCTGAAAGTAAAATTTGCCTATTTTGGAACATTTCGGTCGTTGTGGATGGAAAAGAATGCAATGTTTTTTCAAGGGCTAATTGTCATCTGGATGAGGAAATCAAAAAAATGCTCATAAACACGACAAGTAAGCGAAATAAATTCAGTGTAATAGGCAACGGTTAAAGGTTTGCAAAAATAAGTAAAACTAGATGGTTTAGATCAATCAGCCAAAATTTTAATTCTCAAAGTATGGTCTATTCACAAGGAATGCATATTTTAAATATGAAAGCTATATATAGAAGCAAACAGACAAACAGAGAGATAGACAGATTGTCCTCCGATTTTGGGACGTATAACCATTTTCAAATCATATATAAACATATTTCTTTCTCTTCTTTAAATGTAAGTTAAATAGTCTTGGATTTTGCAGAATAAGGTGTATTTGAATACCAAAAAAGTATGTTCAAATATTAAATGTTTTTCATCTTCCTCAACAGGTGAATATATGCAGAATTTGAAATTTGAGTGTAATGAAGAAAGTCATACTATAGTTAAGCTAGCGAAAAAATAACATCATGCAGTAAAACGAATGAAAGAAGGGAGTATTAAGAACAATGGTCATTCTTAAGAATCTAGAAAAATATCAATCTTTGAATTGTGTATTAAAAACGGAATTTTGGAAATTCCAGATGTTTGATTAGGTTACGGGATGCACCTGCATAAACCCTAAGCGACTCTCAAACGAATGGAAAAATCGCTTTTTCCTCTGCATTGCGCATATGAAGAATTAGATTTCATTACTTGATTTCATTACTTGATTTTATAATAAAAAGTATTGTTAATCGATGTATTCAAAGACATACATATAAAGACTTGTAACTTGCTTTCTTAATTAATTCTGAAATATTTTCGATTTCAGAAAGCTCATCCACTGGTGTAAGTGATAGCGTCGATAATGAAGGTAGGGATGTTGCTACTGCTGAAGAAAACTACAGTGAATGCTATTATACTTTTCCAGAATTAGTCTTCTAACTAAAACCATAAACATACTACTTACCTGAAATAGCGGATTTGCCAGTAAGATAGAATAATTCCAACATCTGATAATTTATGCCCCAAAAAGCAAATTTCTTTTTCAATTATCACTTTAAAAAAAAACTCAGATGTAATATTTTCAAAAAGATTTTTTAAAGAATATGCATGCATTTTTACAAAGTAATGTTGAGTTATGTCAATGAATTTACACACAAGATTCTGTATTTACAGGTTTCCGAAAAACAAAAGGACATAAAAGCCATAAAAGTCCAATAAATCGAGGTTATTCTCCACTATTTAGTTTTTTTTTTTCATTGTAACAAGTAATATTTGCTCTGTTTATTTCTATAAATATGAAAACATAAAGCCTGTCCTTTTGAACGGAGAATTTGACTCCTTTTTTTTCGATAAAATATGTTTGCATCAAATAACTACGCAAACTAATTGCAATGCATTAGTACTCATGTGATAACACGAGTTTCGATTCAAAATTCACTGTTTTTACCATAACGTCATAATCCATGTGACATTTATTGAATTCATTGATTGGATTAATTATTGAATAAACTTAAAATATTAATATCTCCTCAGGAAGGATGTTTCACAAAAATGAAAAGTTTATTTGTCAAAACTCTCTCTCTTCAGCACTTTTGTTTTTCCTTTACCCAAAAGAAACTTTGTTCCGTCATTTAGTTTTTATTTCATTTTTATCAGGAACAACATTAAAATTATCAGATCAAAAGCATCTCCATATCCTTCACGTCTCAAACCTGTGGAGTCAAAATGAATATTTATCTGTTGAATCTCATACTTACCCATATGAAAAAATACTATCAGAATTCAATCGGAGTATTCAGTTGACTACGAGTTGACGGTCAACTGACTGTCAATTGATCATTAGTTGAATTTTTTGCCATGCAAATGAGGGAGCGAACAACTCATTTGCATAGAGTGGACCACTTTTGAATACTCCTCTATTTCCTTTGCAGTTGACCTCTAGTTAAATACTCTTCTATTTCCCTTGCAGTTGACCGCTAGTTGAATACTCCTCTACTTCCTTTACAGTTGACAGCTAATTGAATGCTCCTCTATTTCCTTTACAGTTGACCACTAGTTGAAAACTCCTCTATTTCCTTTGCAGTTGACCGCTAGTTGAAGACTCCACTATTTCCTTTGCAGTTGACCGCTAGTTGAATACTCCATTAGTCAGTGCACGTAGGTTGCTTGCATTATTAAAAAAAAAATATGGAGGGATATTTGAAATCTAAGACAATTGAGTGCTCTTGAAAATATGAAAAGTCAAAACAATGGAGTTTTTATATTGACATAAATGTACAAAGTTGTTATATACTTCCTTCATTCTCTGTGCAGAAAAGGTTATACATAGAATTATTCTAAAGCAATGGTATAGTTTTACCAACACAACAAAACACTTGATGCATGACAATGTTTTTCAGAATTCTTTCAATATTTAAAAAAGCCACAAAAGTAGGGACCTATACCAGCCACAGTTTTTTGTATTCCTAATATCTGTTCAAAAATAACAAGCTTAGTAAAACAAATCTTTAAATGTTATACTTACAATAGTACATGAGATAATCCTCACGCTGAATCATCACGAAGACAATAATGTTTCAAATCAGAATTCCTTTCTTCTAAAGAAAACACACATATACTGATTCAAATCTTGGTTGTTGTGATTATGGTATAACAAACCCGATGTATGATAATGTAATTTTGAACCCAACATAAATGTAGCGTGGGAGAAATTTTCTAACAAATCGGAGTGTTCAATAGTGGTCAACTCTTGTTTTGCATGGAAATTTCAAAGTATAAGCATTCAACTAATGGTCAACTGGCCATTTTATGCAAATCAGATGAACGCTTTTCAGAAAAGTATTCAACTCCTAGTGGTCAACTGTTTTCGCATTATCAGTTGACGAATAGTTGACTGCTAGTTGGCGACTAGTTGACGGTCAACTACACATTTTTGTATGGGTATTTAGACCATATCGATGTGCTATCTTTCGCAGTCTGAATAGTGTTCATTTACCTAAAACAACTGAACAATGTTTGGTATATAACTACATGTAATTCGGGCTGTATCATGGACAACCCTAAAATATTTACCGTCCATGTTAATACTACTTCAATGTAATAGCCAACCTGATTCTGTTATTTGACATTCATAAAAATCATTCAATATTGAACAATTTTGATGAATATATTCGAAACAGTGTAAATTAATACCGACAGGAATATTTGAAATATTCTGGATTATGAAGACAGTACACCTTGTACAAAGAAGAACCTTAGAAATTTCGCCTGATTTTTTAAAACTCCTCCTGCCGGAGCTTATAAAATTATGTCCACACTACCTATGATCCTATGAATCTGCTTTTTGACTTTCATTTTCAATGATTGTTGTTTCTCTGCTTTGTTTTTGGTTTTTCTCGCTTTTATATATAAGCATTTTAGCAACCGCTAATAATATAATGCCGCTTAATTGTAGAAAGAAATAACATTAAGAATTGAAATGTCACAAATTATGATAATTTATGATATAGTTCTTCCATTAAGCGTTGATTTAGCATTAGCGGTTGAGATTGTCAACTACATGTATTAATGCTATACTTTGTGGCATGTGGCGTTGAATTGCAAAGCGTAATGATATTTCTATCATTAAGAGGCGTAATATCATTAGTATTTGCTACAAAGCATATATACTACGAAAAATGGTTTCAATGAACTAAATAGGAATGAACAATAAAGTTTTTTTTCTTTCATGCAATGCGCTTAATGGATAAATAGAACAAGTAAGTTATGACGAGTTATTAGTCCCTGAAATAAAGCAATAAACTTCTTTTACTGTATTTTTCTTGCAGGTATTTTGGTGTTGACACATTTAATTGCAGTAGCGATTGGAGCCGGACTCTTATATTGTGTTTTGTTCGTGAAAAAAGTTAAACGCAAATTGTGAGTATCCAATTACCATAATGTTGACCTTAATACTTTAAAGATATCTAGATTGTTATCTAGTTTACGTTTTTCCTGCTGAAAATAAGACAAAACGGATTTTCAGATTTTAAAGGCACACTCAATCAAATACTTTATATTTATGTTAATAATCGGAATAATTCAGTGTGGATAAAAACGTGAAATAATTCATTAGTCAATAATCATGTGTGTTGCTCATACATTTTATATAGGAAAAATATAGGTAAAATAAGAGAAGAAAGAAACAGAGAAACCAACTGTGCATATATCTCTCACAGCTTACAAAAAGGATCGACCGGAAGCACGTCGTCTCCATGTCTAATACCTGACGAGGACGTTTATTGTGAAGTAGCAGATAAAGTGGTATGTTGACAATTCCAATGTCTTTAAATGACTCTTATTGCTAACAAAACGTTTATAAACATGTTTTAACTACTCAAAAACTAATGGTGCAAATCAGATTAAGAACCCTCTCTACACAGCACAACAGGGAGTTCTGACTCTTTGGTATTTTTCTGCAGTTAGAGTGATCTGCCCTTAGATCTATATTTCAAATAATAGAAATTGCAGTTTAATGATCACTTCGTAATCAATTTTAATATTTTTAACATCTAAAAAGACCAAGATGAATTAATTGAACATTATTATTTACATGCATTTTCTCCACGGAAGTGAACAACATTGATTTCTGTTCAATGATACAGTGCACGTGGTGCTTTTGAACATTTTCCTGGGGGAAATGTCACGTAACATATATTTACATATATTTACATCTACATGTATATGCCACATTATTTTCTCAATGTCAAAAAAAAAACATTTTGAACTGGTGTAGAGAGGGCCCTTAACTTGCGTTAGTTATGGTAATTCAAAAAGAACTTCACGTAGAAGATAACAAGAACTTTTTCATTAAAGATTGGGTAATGTAAAAAATTCTACTAAGATCTCTAGAGACCTCTCAAAAGATAAAAGATAAATCTTATTCAATTTCTGGCCTTAGTTAAACTTATATGTACTGTATCGTGTATGGTATCTTTCTTCAAGTCGTGCATTTTAGTCCTTATATTGGGCTTTTGCAGGTGCAAGCGCTGACTTTTACAGTTGATGGTTTAGTTTGATATTTAAACCTGTATCATGTACGAAGAGAAAACCGCTAAAGTGGCCATATTTATGGTGTTAGGAACACTAACATTTGAATGTCGGGAGTTGAGGGTAGGGTGGTTGTCGTTTTCTTCAAGAGAAAGGTTTATGTGCTTTAAAATAACCCGTTTTTTTCGTTAAGTTAAATGCTGAACTAAATATATATCATGCCCTGTTCACACGGAGAGTTTAATTCGCAGTAAATTAATGCAAAGTAAAGTAATGCGAATTAAATTGCGTTCACATGACAGCTAATGCGAAGTAAACTAATGAGAATTAAAATTTTACTTCTGCAGCCCGGCGTCAGCTTGGTCATTATGACGTCCTTTGCAAATCACGTCACCTTATGCAGAAGCAGATCCATTTGACGTAATGGCAAAGTGTCTGTATACACATAAAATAATTAACAAAATTTCCCTTAGTTTTTCACTCAAAAATAGCACAAGTACCTAAAGCTGACCACCGACAAGTGGTATTTGACTAAATTTTGCCATAATGCATGCGTCAGTATTTAATTCGAATTAGCTTCGCTAAGCGTTCACACGGAGCTAATGCTAAGTAATTTAATGCGCAGTAAACTAATTCGAATTAAACTAATTCGCATTAAATTCTCCATGTGAACGCTAAGCGAAGTTAATTTGCAGTAACTTTACGTTCAATTCGAATTAAACTATCCGTGTGAATAGGGCATTAAAAGAGCTTCCGTACATTGTTCAAGTGAAAAGAAAGCTGTCAACTGTAATAGTCAGTGCTTCACACAAAGTCCACTATTTAATATTAAACAGGATCATATCAATGTATAACAAGTATATCAAAAGTTTTTGTCAACAGTTAAGAATTAATCAGTGCATTTATTTCCTTTTCCAGCAACACGATTCCTCTCAGTTTGTTAACTTTTCGTACTCAGTGGCTGACAATTCTGTCTTAGGGGACCGAAAAAATACCAGACTCCCAGACATTCCACAACAAACAATGAAAGATGACAACCAATACCTGACTCCTATAAGTAGATCTCTTCCACACGAGTATCTTGACTCATCGGGAATGGCTATAAAGGAGAAGGATGAAAACGAAACCTGGTCAGAAGATGGTACAATCCAGGAATCCGAAGTTTTGAGTAATATCGACAGCTTGAATGATTCACTTGATACAGAGACAATCGATAATTATTTTGTTCTTGAGAAAAGCACTGACATGGATCTCAAGTAAAATCGACATTTGTCTCAGATCATTCTGGAATGACAGACAATGTAAAATGATGCACTCATGAACAGATTCAGATACTGAGAAATCATTATTCCAATCATAAAATTAAAATTAGTATTGGTTGAAACGCTTCAGAGAAAAAACAATTATTCAAACAAATTGGATATTAAAAGGAAAATCTTTCATTGATCTATTTGAATTCGGTATTAATGATATTCCAATCAATATGGGGTGTATAAATTGAGAAACTGTAAGAATTCAGAAATGAATGTAATAATTTTTTCTTTGATCGATGTATCAAAGAAAAATTTGGACGGAAAACTTCATCAATGCGCGTAGCGCATTGATGAAAAGATTTTCCATAAATTTTTCTTTGATACATGATCAAAAAAAAAAAATTATTACATTCATTTCTTATCATTTAATTATGATTTTAAATTATTAAAATGAAAGTTTTTTTCAATTTTCTATTAAATTTATGTATCAAAAACAAAGCGCACGAATACATCACCATAACGTTAACGTTGCTAAAAATTCAAAATGGCTCTAACCATGCTAACGAAAAACGTTATCAAATATTGTCGTGTGATTACCAACAGTCTCCAAAATAATTTACAGTTCTTTAACACAAAAAATACCTGTTGTGTTATCCCCTCTGGATATATTTTCCCCGGTAAGTTATCTAAGTTCGTAAATGTAAAGGGAAGCTACTCAAATATCCTAACAGTTCTACGTCACAGAAATTTTGAATTTCATTTGCGCATCTTTTCATTTGAATTTCAAACCGAATATATAAATACGTATCATAACCTGTCAATGCTGTTAATACCTGAAAGAGTCTGCTGCCGATAGTTCAAGATTAAAGAATTCCATCCTCAATTCATGCAGTGTCGTTTTTATCAATAACTCGTTTACCACGATTTAAAAGATTTTAGGTTTTACCCCCTTTGGTAGCATAATAAAACATTTTTTAGTTTTTGTTTCATACCAGATATCTCAAAGTCAAACATTTAAGAAAAGTATGTCGATTAAACGATTTCTTCCCTTCTTTCAGTAACTGTATTGTCGTCATGCAGACCATTTTAATTTGTTTAGCAAAGGGGGATAATTCAAAATGAAACGAAAGTAGAAAGTAAGTCAGGAAGCTAACGGACAGGTTACGAAATTCAGGAAAATATTTGTTAAAGCAAAGGTATTTAATTATTCCTTCAAAAAGTAACCTGAAAAAAACACATGTACCGACTGTCAAATAGTTCCGGCTGCTTAGTGCAACAGTACTCTAGATTTTATTGATGCAGTTATCAAAAGAATTTTTTATCCAATCAGAATCAAGTATTTTATAGAAATTAAATGATTTCGGAATCAAAGTACCAAAGCGATGGTAATAGGAGACGCCTGTGTAAGTCTAGCGCAACTATGGACTTGTATTGTTCCGGATGTGTATGTGAATTATGAGTATTTATACAAAAATTGCTTGTTAATTATTAATTGTCTATCTTTTTTTTTTTTTAATTTTACTCTGTTATGTGCTGTATGTAAATATTTTTACGTCTTTCATGCAAGCTATTTACACCTATAACTTTCATTGCATAGTGTGTATTGTTTTGATTTTTATGTATTTACGAAATGATAGCATTTACAGAAATAGTGTCAAACATATACTGCAATGTGTAAATATTATAAAAATTGTTACATTGTGTATACATGCTATATAAAAACATATAAGGTCAAAGTATGTTTGGAAAAGCAATATTCCACTTATTTTTATAAATGCAAAAAGGATGGATTAGCCTGCCTAGATACAAGATTTCCACTCACTGAATAGCCAAGGGAAATAACTCATGCACATTACTTTTTGAAAATTTGATTGATGGTGTCCTTCAAAACATCCAACAATTGATTCACATACGTTTTAATCTAGCATGGTATTTTTATTCAGAACATCCCTTTAAAATGATTGATTGCAAATGTAATTTGTACAAACCAGAATTGTTTATACTGTTTATTTTAACATAAAATTTGCGTACCCTGATAAAACTGTTTTACCTTGCATCATATGACTCTTTCTTGTTCAATCAATTCTGACAGTCTTTTGATTTGATATGAAAGAGAAAAAATGTGATGCTTGTGTAGGATACGCTTTCATTGAAAAAAATATTTTGTACAGATTTACTAAATGTGATGTTGTCTTTATGTTCCATAAATAAGCTTGCTAATAAATATTTTTCATAGTTATCTCGCATTTTATGTCATTGTTTTTACATGTAAAAAGAATGTTTTGTTTTATGAATTTCGAGGTTGCAACATAATTACATGAAAACAAATTGATTAAAAGAGACGATACGTTAATTTTATTTCCTTCCGCACAAAATAAATCCCCTGATTATAGTTGTTTTGGAAACATACTTTATAAATTACCTGGAACATTTAGAAGTCGTCCATCCTTAGGTAAAGTGATGTAAACGTTTATTATTTATAAATGGTTATCTAATTTTTAAAGTAACTCCTTGATTTTGTAATTTTGTAATTTGAACCCCCCCCCCCCCAAAAAATAATAAAGAGTTGCTGTGATTTTCAGTTTCTTCCCGCTTTAATTGTTGCTTTGAGCTGGTCTCATTTGTTGTTTTTTAAAGCTGCTTTAAGACATGCACCTTTCATTTTCAAAATGTCAAAGATTGGAAATAAACTATACTAATAACTCATGATTTTTTTTAATTATTATTAGAGTGAATTTAATTCAGAGCATTTGACAACAATCAAGAAATTCAAATAATCTTTCTTTTAAAAACAAACTTTGAATTCACAAGCAAGGAAATAGATATCCACAACTCATTTTACAGGAACTCTTTACATGCAAGCGCTGGAACTCAGGCTTAAGTTACGAACGTAAGACTGTATAAAGTATTTGATAACTATATAACATGTTATCCATTTAAAATTGTGAACTTTATTAAAAATCTGTTAGCATTATACTTAGAATGGCCCTGTACATATACATGTACCAACATATCGATTAATACTCTAGTTTTCATTTCTATTATATATGTAGCAGAGACCTGATGATTCCAGTTCGTAGTAAAAAGTTTCTCTAAATATTCAGGTATCGGAGAAAGTTTTTGAAACATAATGATGTTCTTGAATGTAATTGAGTTCTTTGAGTACGTCAGTCACAAAAATATGAGTGGCCTTTCTGATCCAAACTGTGAAATATATTTTATAATCTTTGCAAAAACTCAAATTTACAAATTGTATTATATTTTTTATTGCACTGATTATCTAGAAATGTGCATAAATTTTCACAAATACCTGGTACCCTTCTTTAAGAGCAAAATAAATGAAATGACGAGATGCATTGTCAACATCAGCTGAACAGTTTCACCTTCTTAGAAACCAATAAAACAAAAAACACTCAGTCAACCCTATTCTTCTTTATCATTTTTTAAAAGTATTTTTCTCAGAAAGCGCATTTGTCAGACATATTAATTCTTTTATTCACTGTCAAAAGTTGTTATTTAATATGTACACCAATAATTACTGTTTGCATCACGCGCTGGGATTTAAAAAATCACTTTGGACATTTTTTGCGCTAAGAATTTCTAAAAAAAAAAAGTGCTTGTAATAAAAATTCTTTAAGTTATACTTAGACTGCATACCTATTAAAAATCATGTAATTTTTTCGTTAGTCCATATGACGATATGTGTTGCCTCACTATCCCAGCTCTCAAGTTTTTTTTTTAAGTATATCCTAAGCTGTTTTCATATTTTGCATAGATGCCAACTTATGACCCAAAAATGTTGAATTATATAATAAAAAAAATATTTCATCACATTTTCGGTGATGTTTTGTTTTTGTGTATTGAGGTGTGGTAATGCATTTCATTACTTTAGGGACTTAAATACGTACATTTTCGTTAAAATTCAAAATCAATATCATTGGTAAAACATACTTTTCAATGCATGGAGAAAACTTTTTTTTAATATAAGTGAAAGAAAAAATTATACTGATATTTTAATTGAGACATTTGGACTTGGTTAGTGATTCGACATATGTACAGGTCCATTTTATGAGAATTGCTGTAAAAAAGCTGTTCCTTTTAAAAGGTTTGTTCCCGTTTTTTTTTTTTGTTTTTTTTTAAATTTCTTATTAAGGGCGAAATTTATAAAAAATTTTATGACTTAGAAAAATAATCATTTTCCTTAAGACAGGATATGACAATTTATTGCCCGTATTTGATATGTGAGTTATGTCCAAGACACGATGTAGTTACGATATCGACACATTACTTTTTTATAGTTTTCATATTTCATATACGTGTGTTTATAACAATACTTATGTTTTAAGACTATTTTCTTAGTGTTGCCGATATCATGCCGATATCTCATTGTTGTTAAAGAATTGTGGTTTCCATCCTTAATATGCTGTTTTTAACAACTGTTAATAAAACTTTCTTTATAAATCTTTCCCTGAAGTGTCGATATTTGATATCGACGATAAGCTTGATATCATCATGATTGCAACCCTTGGCAAACACCTTCCATGTTACTTTGAATGTGCCTATGTTTAATTACTTTCCTTTTACGAAGATTTTACCTTCGATATTGATATCGACGATATCGTATGATATAATCATGATTGTTTAAATCATAATACTTTACAAATCCGCACTCTAATACAAAAACTTTATTTTTACGTCACTTCTGTGATTAATAAGTTTACCTTACTGTCGATTTCGATAAATCATTATTGTTAAAACATTTTTAAGACTTTTCACTGTAACCCAACATCTTACTTTAAATTTCTAAAACAATAACAACCCGAAATTTTCTTAATCATAATTTATTTTCGTATCCATGCCAATAATGAATCAATTTTGATTTTACTTGTGACTTTGTAAAATTAAGTTTAACCTCAATGTGAAAATAGATTATGCAAATGTATTTACGATATCGTTACGATACGATATCGACGACATCGACGTTATATATAGTCTCAAATGTGGCACCAGGTATTTCCAATTAATAATTGATCATGATCGATATCGATACGATATCGACATAAAATTGTCGATATCTCGATATCGACTATATTTCGTTCTGGACATGTATGTGATATGTGGGAAAATTATGGGAAAAATAATAGCTGTCATTTGTAAACACATCAGCAATTATATTTAAATACATGTACCATATCCTACTTCTCTTGTTGAATAAGAGGAAGGAAAGTAAAAGAAGGAACCGTTTATTTGAACACAAAGTTGAACATTGATTGAAAAGAGAAACAGCATGCTAACGATGAGGAATATTTCTTGGAAACTTTTTCAATGTAAGTTGATAATTTTGAGAATTTCAAAGAAAGAAATATGACATTGTTTTGTTTAATGTTTTAAAATTAATTTTAATTTTGTAAATATATTTCTTAATTATAGATGTGATTTTTCCAAGGAAAGCAATAGCAACGGAGAATAATACGAAGTATAGTATAATGTATTTAATGGCTAACAAAACATTTCGACGAATTTATTACAATAACTTAACATTTGATATGAATATCAGATCTGAAACTTGTGGTATCTTGACTATATTTCGTCTTTTATATTCTTAAAGGCTTGAGAATACACTTAACAACACATTTAGAAAACTAGTAGAAACAAGGAACATTTCTTGTACTGCAATATTCTCAAACAATGTTAGTTTGGATGGAGGTAAGTATCCATCAATGAGTCGATAGTGACAGTGCCCTTTCGTTTCGTTAAAAGGGATGAAAAAATGCACTATTTCCCAAAAGTTTTATTGCTTTCTTGGTAAGAAAAACAGTTACAATATCAAATACATTCCTTTTCAGCAAACTCCTCTCATTTTGCTGGACATAACAACGATTCCTCAAGCCAAACGGATGATTTTATGTACAGGTTTTGATTATGCAGTGTGAGCGTTTTGAATAAAATGATAAAAATTCCGATTTACTTGAGAATGGATACGATGCCAAAACTGTTTTATGGGCTAGGTTTTTGCAGTGTAAGCTAATGATATTCATGATGAAAGAAAATTATTCAATACTACAATTATAGTTCCAAATTCCTTATCAAGGAAGAGAAAAATAAAAGTAAAATAAATTAAACATCCAGAAATATGCGGCTCTATCACTATTTCGGCAAGCTATCACTATTTCAACATTTTCAGCAAGAAAGGCGAGATTTTCACACTGTTTTAGTTGATGAAAGATGTATACTAGATCTTCAACTAAATTAATTTATTCACAAGTTCTATGGTCAATAAAAAGTCATGTTCAGCAAATTCAATGTATCATCAAGTTGAAGCTGACTGATATTTTTCATTACAATAATTATGCCATTTAACGATGAATTGTGTCTGCCGGTTGTGACCAATCAACAGGAGTTGCTTACTACTCCGAGACATTTGTCTCCTTTCCCTGATGTTGTCAGAGGACAGTGATGGTCCTCTCCCGATTTCTATTTCTAATAGACTTTTGAGTTTAATTACTGTTTGTAATCTCTATATTTCGTTCAACAAAAATTAATTTGAAGCAAGTTAACATGTATATGTTGTTGCATTGTTTGAGTTGAAGTGACAAATTATAATAATTTCCTGTCAAATTAGAATAATTTTATAATCTTTTACAGGTCTTGGTAATAAAAGAAAGCAAAAACACATAATAAAGTGTGCAGAGAAAATGAAAGACCTTGGCCAAACTAAAAGTTGTACCAAACCAGGTATCTTTTTCTTCTTTCTACATGTTTTGAATGTCCCTTTAGAATCAAATTAAAATGTATTAGCTCCTCTTCTAGCTCAAAGTCCATTTCTTGTTCGCTCACCACAGTTTTAAGTGACTGTAATTTTATGCATGCGCTTTCCAGGTCGCTTCGTATTCATCCTGATATGTTTAATTTATTTATGGAAATTTAATTCTTCCTTAATTCTAATTTGTTAAACTTTTGACAGCATGTACCAACGAATTAAAAGTAAAAGCGATGCTCTTGTTAAAAACCATAAGGGATCACTTGATCAGAAATACACATTAGTTTGCAGTATGGAATTACATGTATAAATAACTTTAGTATAATAAAACTTGACATTTCTAAGGTTAAAATATTTAACCCTCTGATAAAATTTAAATCCTTAGAAAATAAATGAGCACAGATATCATTGATATAATTTTCTAGAGGATTCACTGCTTTTTCAGTACCAGGATGTGGTTGATTATATATTATTTTTAAAGCACATTCTGAGACAGTTTTGAATACTTTCAGTTTACAAAGTACTTAATTACACAGTAACATGTAGCTTAACTCAATAAAGAGGAAAATACTTTTAAAATAGATACTCAATATCATATGAAAGAAATATGTAATTTTAATGTTGCTGAATATATATCACATCTTTAATCTATTAAGGGGAGACAGGGAACATGTCACATGACTATAAAGACATATTACGTCATAATCGGTGATGATGTACTTATTAAACGTTGTTAAAATCAACAGTTCTTGTGTAATTTTATTCAAAATTGTAAAATTGTTTTTTAAACATTTAATTTTAGAAATTATAATTAATAAAGTTTTTAAAGATCTTGCCATCATGTAGATATTTTGAAGTTGCCCAATCCACACACCTGTTTCTCTTTACCCTGCAGTCTGACGTCAGTGACGTCATAGACGTAGTGTTTGAATTCTCAGTGCAGCGAGATCAAGTACACACACCCGCCATGATCAGTTTTATTTCATAATAAACAGGTCACAGTCAATGTATCGTGATAAATTTCTGAGCAGATTTTTTTTAAATGAATACTTTTCGTGTTTAGTAGCAGACATTCTCTCTATTTAGATAATTTTGAATGTTTATGTTTTTGTGTGACGTCACAATTGATTTCTCGCACTCGGAAAATACAAACGTGAAGCGTTTTTATGCTTACGTCTAATTCAACGATGTCCCGTGCGATATTTAGGTAAGCTTCACCCTGTGATATTTATGCAGTAAATAATTACTATGAGGGACTGACATTCAATCATAAATTTAGAAATATTTATTGACAGAATTTTTTCCAAATGAGGTTTTTGTCGTTGAAGCTGCCTTGAAAAATGCAGAAATTATCCCACCCAAATACTATATAAAATTAAAACAATTGCTTTCAGATAATTTAAACACTATGAATATTCTGAAATATTTGAGTATATAGTGTTATCTATCATATTTATCGTTTGTGCGTAAAACTTCGCATTATGGACTCTGTTATGGGCCCGTAAACATGAAGTATCTAAACGCCATACAAACTCTAAACAGGGCGGTATTTGTGGGTCGATATCTTTTAAATAAGTCAAGAAATCCCATGACAGGACCGTTTTAGGATGTTAAGTACATATTAAGTGAGCGTCTCAGAGAAAACCATGCAAAACATTCCACAAGCAAGGTTTATGTATTGATATCAATTTTTGTGTGCAATATAGTATTGATATACCATTAAAATTGCCACATATATTTTTTTCATTGTTGCCTTACTTCACGAGTTACAGGCATGTTACTAAAAATAGAACTGGTAGTCAAATTAGGAGCTAAAAATCATGGAATCTAGACATATTTGAGGAAGTCTCAACAAATTATGACATTTCAAACATTGAAAGTAATTGATAGGCATAAAAGTATGTTGCCTATAGTATCATTCAGGATAGTAAAATTTATTCAGAACTTATCCAGTCTAAGTGCAAAAAGGTCACAAATCGTCCAAAGTTCACATTTCCAAAAAAATTCAATTTTTATGAACTTTCAAATGACTTTTACAGGGTCCGTAAACGCTGCAATTTATTTTATTGCAATTTCACCTTAAAGTACAGACCATAATTAGGAAAATATAAAAAATCTATCTTTGGACTCTTCCAAGTAGGATAGATATGACGTCACGAACAATGCTATATTTTGACATACTACAAATCATGGTTTTACAGGGGAAAGTTTTAGTTTGCCTATTTATAAATATTTTTTTAAAAAATGTAATTTTTGTGTGCAATGTAGTATTGATATACCATTGAATTTGCCACATTTTTTTTTATTTTTGCCTCCGTTCACGAGTTAGAGGCATGTTACTAAAAATAGAACTTGTCAAATTAGAAGCTGTAAATCATGGAATCTAGACATATTTGAGCAAGTCTTATCAAATTATGACATTTCATGCATTGAAACTAATTGATAGGCATAAAAGTATGTTGCCTAGAGTATCATTCAGGATAGTAAAATTTAATTAGTACTTATCCAATCTAAGTGCAAAAAGGTCACAAATCGTCCAAAATTCAAATTTCCAAAAAAATTCAATATTTAGGTACTTTCAAATAACTTTTACAGGGTCTGTAAACGCTGCAATTTGTTTAATTGTAATAACACATTGAAGTACAGACCATAATTAAAAAAATATAAAAAATCTGTCATAGGACTTTTTCAAATAGCATAGGTATGACGTCACGAAAATGCTTTAATTTGACGTTTTGCAAATCATACCAGTAATGAAAATGGTTAAAATAGCTCATATCTAGTATTCATAAATAAGCTCGAAATGTTTCAGCATGTCACTTTATAATATTTCAGAACAAACAGGACAACTATAACACAATTCTATGTAAAAAGGACTAAAACATTTTAATACAGAACATATATGTTGTCATAGGTAACGACATTATCTTGGTATATTTTTTCTTTGAAAATAGCAAATGGTCGGTTACTTATTTGAACAGGAAAAGTTAAAGTTAATCATATTAATAAACATTTTTTTATATACAAAATGCAAAGTGTTTAAAAATTGTAAGAAATGTATTTTTGCCATGTAAAAATAAAGAATATGTTGCCCTGGAAATACCATATTTTTGGAGTTCTATCAATTTACTTTGAAAAGGATGAAAATTAGTTTACTAATTCATTACACTTAAATCAGAAAATCAAGAAAAGTCTTATATTTACAAACATTTAAAATTAAAAATGGTTTACAAATAAACATTGGTGTACAAAAACAAAGAAAATTATGCAAATGTTGCCATGGAAACATAATTTTTTATAAACATTTTTTTTTCAATTTTTCTGACATATTCAGGCAAGCTAGACTTCGAATACTATGAGAATACTTTAGATCGTTACCTTTGCTAATACACATATATATAAATATATATCTGACTTTAAGCAACTATTATTTGTGTTATGAAAGAGATACAAAACTTGAAAGAACAATTTTTACTAACATAGCATGAAAGCTACCATAGAAATGTTTACCAATTGGTTACCAAACAAAACAAAATTTTAAATATCTAGTGTTTAAATTGGAAATACATATATGCTAATAATATTCATATGCTAAGTGCATTTCACGAAATGCTGGAATTGGTATTTGTATCTTGAGAAATATCTTACACTATTTGAATAAATTTGCAAAATATTCACTTTTCACACCTACAAATTTATCAGAAAGGTTGCCATGGATGCACAAAATTATGTATTTACAGCATTCAACACATTTTCATACATAGCTGATAAAATCTGATGATGTTCTTCTGCCTTGAGATTCATGACAATTTCTTGGAGATGTTCATCATTCACAATGCTCTCTGTATCCACTAATTCAACTGAAAAATCTGTACGTCCCTCTCTGACTTTGCACTGTTTCTTCTTATTATTTATGTAAGATGCAAACAAGTTTCTTAGCTGATTTGCAGTCAGCCACTCATGTGGCCTGAAGAGGCGACAACCATTTTCATTGGAAGCTTTTTTAAGTTCTCCACTTAAGGCTGCGTAGTTAGGGCGTTTTCCTGTCTTCTCACAGTTTTCAAAAATCTGCTTTACATAGTCTTTTACATTTAGCGAGAACCTGAGGCATTTACTTACAGATTTTAATGCCCACCCTCCTGAACTTTGGGAACAGGTATCATCACTGTGAGAGGATACTGTCTCACAGATGTGAGTGTATTTGTCGCGAATAGCCGAACACTTCTCAGCCCAGATTCTTATTCCAGAATCAATCCCAGTTTCCTCTGCTTTTCTGTACAGGTGGTTCCCCAGAGCAAGATGTTTCTCGAGATTGGCAGACCTCAGATATTGTTTCTGACAAGAGGGATCTGGACAGGCATACAATTCATTTTCCAGTTGTGTCTGATCCTGGTCCTGCTCATCGACAGCTTCACTTCTGTTGTTAGGGTTTCTTTTTCTCACACAAACTTGTCCAGTATCAACTGCATGTGACGGAAATTCTTCTAAAACCTATACCAGAAAAAATCCATAATCCATTAGTAATACTTAACTGAAAGAATAGCATTTCTACTGTATATTGTAGAATTTAAAAAAAACAACTATTAAGATAATTTGTGTAAATCCATGCAAAAGTGATTATAGATTTGTAATTATGACAAGTACCTGGAAACCTTTCATTTCTCTCACATCAAGATGTTGATTTTTCAGGGGTTTTGTCTCAATGAGTCTTCCACAACCAACCTGGTATGCCTTTCTCCCAATTATTGAATCCATGTTAAATTCGAAGTTGTTCAGAAGGCTGACTTGAGGGATTTTGGATTTTATTTTTGGTTCCTCTGCATTGTCAATGGAGATAACACAGGCTTTAGTTCCTTTCAATCCATGATTGCTTTCTAAAGCTCTCTTCAAGTCTGAGGCAGACAGAACATCATTTCCTTCATCCAGATATCGGGCCACATGCATTCGACAGGAACCAGTTTTGCTGTCACAAAGATCTTTCCCAGATTGCGCTTCACTGAAGTTGAACTCTTTGATGGTAATAGGAAAATGGCAGTAATTCTGACTGACAAATGAAATTAATGGTGTACAGTGGTAGCATCCAGCATTGTCTGTCTTTAGGAAGATCTCTTGAAGGTTTGGAAATTGCTCTGACAGAGTTGGAAGGAGGTGCATAATGATATGAGCAACAGAAAACCAACCTTGATTTCCATTCTCGAGGATATGGATAAAGGTGTTCAAGTCGTAATGGTCTGGCAAGGTGCTAGCTGTTGCTTCAGGGTCACTCCTCTGGGTAATTAAACAGGATATATGCCAACTAATCCCCCTCTTTCCAAAGAAATTTGACTGTGTTTTTCTGTACTGGAGAGGAAGGAATTTCATGGCCCAATCCATTATCAGTAGTCCTTGGTTTAGGTCAAGGTGTTGTAAGACATCTGATCTTGCAAAGTCTTGATGAACAGTTCTGAGAAGATGAGCCTTCCAGTCCTTGATGGCTTTTGTGGTCATGACAATTTCATGCTGCAATTCCTCCATCAAATCCTCAGATGGTATTTGAACTGTTTCCATGGCTTCCTTGATGCATTCTGTAAGTTTGTCTATCAAAACACAATAAGAGCAAGTGTCTGAATGTTCATGGTCACAATTACTTGAAAAGCATGTGTCTGCTGGATCACTCAGGGCATATATTGTACAATGATCACTGCATGATGAACTTCTGCTAAAATGACTCTTTGCATCAAATTTCAAATGCTGATTACAGATGTTGATCATGTCAATCAGATTCTCTTTTTTCTCTGTCTCCATTCCATATTCACCAAGTCGTGTCACAACCTTGTGTAATGACTCCATGGCATCCATTCCAAGGGCTGTGGTGTTGTCAAGTCCATGCATTGCTTTCCTTTTTGATGCTCGACAGGCTTTGAGGATTCTGTACAATGAAGCACGGCTAAAAGTTTGGAAATCTGATTCCTTGCAATACTCTTGATAGTTTGCAATGATTCTGGCACTCACAGCATTTCTGATGACCTTTGGAATCTGCACCTTTTCTCCACTTGACAAATGTAGCTGTGTGGCACCAAAACCAAGAACCTGGGAAACTGAGGGCATAGATACATATTCAATAAAATGCAGCAGTTTTGGTCTGGTCAGACATACTCTGTATATCTTTGGTGGATTCAGCATTTGTCCTGGTCCTATGACTGAGGCATGTTTTCTAGCTGCATCAATTTTGGACTGTGTAAGAGATGGTATAAGCTGAAGAAGCTTTTGCTTTGTAAAGTTGTTTACAAACAATGACAGGATCTGCTGTTGTGTTTTTCTGTCTGATGTGGCATGATAGGCATCTATCAACTGTTTTGTGGCTTTGTCTATTTCTTTGCTCTCATTTTCAGATGTTGGACAGATTTTGGCAAGAATGGTGTCTTCTTGTCCTGGGGCAATGATGGACAGAACTATCATTACAGCTTCTTTAGCCTTGCTGATATAGTAATACTTTGCAGACTTCGCTAATTCAGACCAAGGTCTTGTAAGCTGGGACTTTAGAGGTTGAAACTGATCTCCTGAAAGCAAAATAGTCATTGTTAGGATATAGAATGTAATTTGTTATATAAGGAGAGTAATCCTCTACTGGAATTCACAAACTAGAGGCCCATGGGCCACATCATTCATCTAGGTCAATATGGCCCTACTGTTCTTTATCAGCAGATTTCTTCTCCTACACATTCATATGTAAAGCTTTGATCACATTAGCCACACCCTCCCCCCAGGGTTCATGTTTTAAATGAAATTGAACCTTCACTACCTGAGGATACTTTCATATTCATATGACTCATAATGGCTTTGCTATTCTTGATTACAAATTCTTTTTTGTCCGCGACCCTACCCTGGGGAGGGGGGGATAATTTGAACAAACTTGATTCTACTCTACACTACATTCATTGACATGGAAATCATGCTTCTGACTGACTGATCATGACTTTGTTCTTAATGAGAATAAACTCAAACTCAGTTACTCAGACGTATAATTTTTTTCCATATTCCAAAGTACATATCTTTATCAAAAAATTACCAAAAAATAACTTAAATGTGCATACGATAATAAGAGTGCCATTGCCCTTACCCATTTAAAACACCAGTTATCGCCTGTGGCTGTGTTTATACACTAATTAGTGACCAATTACCTGGTATACAGCTTTTCTCACCTATTGCGGTCCTATCGGTGTATCAAAGTGATACGTTTTGTTTGTGTGTATTTTTTAAAATAAATCAATCAAGTACAATAAATCATTTTCATTGAACTCGATGTTTTTAAACATGCACTCAAAGCGTAATAAAAAACATTGGGGTTTAAAAGAAAATTAACAGACTTGTATTTACAATTTTACCGAGTACCCGATTACTTGATCCAAAAAACGTCCGAGTAACTGATTATCAAATATTGACCGATTGACATCTCTCTCTCTCTCTATATATATATATGTATATATATATTTGTATGTAAAAACTTGATCCCCCATTGAAGCCCTATCCTACCTGGGGGGTCATGATTTGCATGTAATAACTCTTCTTACCTGCAAGTCTCTGCAAAGCTTCATTTAGTTTTTCTTTCGGTGTTTTGTTCTTTTCATACCAGTCCTGAGAAGAAGGTACATGTAGGGATGGGGTACAGGAACCTGTGGCTGGAAAGAAAAATTAATTGTTAAATTAATTAGTTTTATACTACAATGCCAACTAGAAGCAAGTAAGACAAAATGTGTAAATGCTACAAGAGGATGCTTCCAAATCCATATTACTAAATCATCGCTTAACTATTGTTATCAAGATCTTAAGATGTGGCCCCATCCTACCCCTGGGGGGTCATAATTTGAACAAACGCTGTGAGTTGACGTATGAGCCACATTGGACCAAGGGTAGAGAAGATGAGCTATGGAGAAGGATTTTTTATGTAACTTTGCTATGACCTTGACTTTAGACCTAAAAACATGGTTCAATGTCACTGCACACCTTTTACCCAAAGGCAATCTTTGGGTGAAGTATATTAGCCCCATTGGAACAAGGGTAGAGAAGATATGCTCTAGAGAAAGATTTTTCATATAATTTTGCTATTACCTTGACCTTAGGCTTAGACCTAGAAACATGGTTCAAGGTCATTGAACATCTTTAACTGATTGGGCCAAGGACACCTTTAAATGATTGGGCCAAGGACTAGGAGAGAGAAGATATGCTCCGGACAAGGGATCTGGGATGGACAGATGGACGGATGGATGGAAGGACAGGCAGACTGATCACTATGGGGTGCCCACAGAGTGGGGCCCTAATAAATTGAAGTAATATAGTACACTAAATAAAATACTAAGTTTACATGTAAGTGATTTCTGGCAGTATCAAATACTCACAGGAAATCTCAAACTCCATGTCTGTAGTTAAACTCCCTGTGAAAATTTCTTGTGAACATGGTACACCTATAATGAATTGATCATGTAATATCGAATGAATACAGTATATTGATAGAATAAAGTTAATATATTCTCTTGATTCTACTTTTACTGTAATCAGATATGACTGGATAAGAATGAATTTAACTAAATAAACTTAACCCTTAAAAAATCATGGTCAATTGTCATAATGATAAGTCAGATTTTGCACAGATTATATGTCTAGCCTTGCTATTTATATTTTATTTTAATTTATGATAATTACTTTGAAACAAAAATTTAATCATTCTGACTTATTGCTGCATTATAGAGTTAGTTACATGTACCTCTATGACCATATTGATGGTAAGATGTACTATTTTCATTCATACAAGTGTACATACTGTTTTTATCCTGAATCTCAAATGCCATTCCTTGTTCATTTTCAACAATTTGGGTATCCACCAAGTGCGACTGTAGACATTCACCTAATGAAATGAACCAAATTCATTCAATTTCCTTACATTTATGCTATAAATTTACTTTATAAGTGGTTTAAATTTATAGAGATTATAAATGATAAATGGATCAAAGCACAGATTATTGTATATGATATCTTCTGAATTTGCCAGACATACTTTCCTGTATTATTAAAACAATAGATCTTGAGAACTTTATAGTAAATTTTCATTGGAATACAATTAGATGTCCAAAATAAAGTCATGTAGTCTACTTACAAAGTAATTTCCAGAAAGAATGGCAAGAATGATGATAACACAATAGTGAATAATCACATACATTATCAACATAAAACAATGAAAAATATTTTACCTTTAAATTTTGACTGTGTGCATTTGCCTCTAATTGTTGTACAAATTTGTTCACACCACTCTGAAAGTAAAATAATGTGATCTTCTAAATATGTACTTTTTTTTAATAAAAAAAAAATCAATTTGTCAGGAATGGCACAAGTCGCATGCCATTGTGCAATAATGTACTAAACTAGCAAGGTATATTGCATACCATATACATGCTATATTGCATATCATATACATGCAGCACTGAAGTTTCAGAATTTCATGAGTTTTATAAAAAATGTCCAAGTACTTTCTACTTAACAAAGGATTTTGTCTTATATGTATAAAATCATTAAGCAAAGAACCCTTTGTCATTCTCAATTTTTTTTCCTAAAATTTCAGGCTCATAGAAAGCAATTTCAGTTGGGGGAAAGGGGAGCAAGGCCAATCAGTTTGAGTTGGGGGCACTATCAATTAACAAAAATTTCTTGAACAGGCTAAAAAAAGGTCATCAGTTGTGAGGGGTCACATGTATATATATATAGTAGCTAATTTTTCTACAGTATTCTATACATGGGGAAAATTATTTCCTAGTAATAACCCCCCCCCCCCCCCCATGGCCATGCATTTAGAATCTGAAAATTGGTTACATGTATCTCTGTGCAATATGCATATTAGCTAGCTAATGCATAGTTAACAAATATAATATTAGTAATTACCAAGTTCTTCCACAAACTCTAAATTGTAAGATGGAGAGACATTCTTCTTATGTTCCATTGAGCACCTCTTGCATATTGCTACAAGACAAGTAAATAATGCACATTATGTCAAAGTACAAGTACACTCTTTTAAACAGAACTTAATTTAAGGCATATACACATCACTATTTTTAAATTCAATTCCATTAAATTTCCTAAGCTTAACATATGTATTATAAATAGTGATCACCTGTTGTACACAGTTTTTATAGATAATATTTTATTATTTAGCTTTCAATGAGTGCCTTAATTTAGATTACAACATTTAATGCAGTTTCCAATAATGGGCCTAAATGACAATCTCCTTTTTTCATTTAAAAAAATTATACATAGGATCTCCCATGATTTGTAGTTGGATATGATTTTTATCCAACGAGTTGTGTGATTTTTATCCCCGAGCCTTGGCGAGGGGATAAAAACACACAACGAGTTGGATAAAAATCATATCCAACTACAAATCATGGGAGATTCTTTTTATCCCATGTTTAATACTTCACAACCGATGATTCACACTGTTTTATATAGGACTCTGTTATATTTTACTTCCTCACGCTAACGCAAAAACCATTGTGACGTCATAACTGCACTTAAGTGTGGGATATGAAAACGATATCCCATGAGCTATATCCACGGGATAAAGGTGTAAACATGGGATAAAATGGTTTATGTAATTTTCAAATAAATTCCTAGCATACCATATAAGTCTTTTTACTTGCATGCAGTGATCTGTTTGTAAATCACTTGTCATTTTCTCAAATTACTTCATGTATAAGCTCTTTATTTTTCTTGAATTTATAATTATTTACTGTAGATTTATTCCACTCTTTCATTACATAATTCAAAGCACTTTTAAAATAATCATTTATTGAAAAATTGATAACTAGGTTCACAATAATTATAACCAACCTGACCCTACTGGTAATATTTGTTTTGTCTTTAACCACAGTTCTTTGCACAACGTTGGACTGGCTCCTCTGTCTGCTTTTATCTTTCCCTGATGACTAGGATAAGAACAGGTTCGCCTGGGTCTTTTCCATCTTGCCCCCAACTCTTCACGGTGCTTTATGCATATTTTCATCGATAGAACGGTTTTATCAACCGTGAAATACCCACTTCGATATAATATTAACATATACTCAGGGCATTTGTGGGCATCATAAACATGCTTGTGTATAATTTCAGCACTTTGCAGAGAATATAGATGGTTCAAAATATCTCTGTCACATTCATAAATATGAAACATTTCGGCAAAATCACAATCAGATTCACCATCATGAAAGTCACACACAGGTGGTGCTTGCAAATGAACTCCATTTCCAATTATAAATAAATCAAATCAACAATAAAAATAATGGAAGTCATTCTGGTTAAAATGATCTGACCACATAGATCTTAAAAGTTTAACCAAACTCATCATGATCACTGTTTTTGACCTCCATTTGACTTCCCTTCTTTTTTCTACCTCCTCTGCCTGGAGATTGCATTTAAGGGGAGGTAAATCTCATAATTTTTTTCATAGACACAAAACTTATCTACCCGATTTAAACAAGGAATATATTGATTTAACAAGTATTTATGGCCAGAAAACATTTTTTTTTTAATTAATTCAAAATTTTAGAAACGTTTAGGGTCTAAATGTCTAAAATATAGATAAATTCAAGAATGACCTAGAATATGCTTATTCCATAAATGTATGGGTCAATGTTAATCAATTGTGCAGTAAACCTTGAGAGTCCAAAGATGGATTTTTTTCCAGATTTGATTTAGGTCTTCTAGTTTTATAATCTAGTAAAAAGGAGAAAATACAAGCGTTTACGGGTATATTTATACCTAATTCAAATTTGGCATTTTCTGAGGCATCTAGCAAAGGTGTAGATATGCCAGTTTTCTAAATTCTACCTAACCTTTATTAAAGCAGTACTGTCAAAGCAACTTTGTTTTATTGAAAGAATAAGACATAGATAACTTACATATAAATACAAAGTTTGTATGAATTGTTCTCTTATTTTCATATTTTGGTACTCAAAATATATCGTTTTTAGTATTTTTTTCACAATTTTCAAGGGATATTTGGGCCATTATATAAAATAGGTCAAAGCTAAAAATAGAACAACATTGAGGGGTAATTGAATTCAAAATTTGGACTTTCATGGGATGCTCTTCCAGTTTTATACCAGTTTTAAAATATTTGAGATGTAAGCTTGTGGACCATTTTTGCCATTTTGCATGGTTTTCTCTGAGATGCTCACTTAAATTAGTAATATAAAAAATACGAAAAAAATTCATTGACAGGATTTTTTCTGCGAAAGGTCCTCTTCCTCCTTAAGATAGAACAAAAGCCATATATAAATGATATTCATCACATCTTCATCGCCAAATTCCAGTCAATACTGAGAACACGGCTCTACTAAGGATCATGCAGTTTATCTTTTTTCCTTAAACATGCTGTTGTTTTACACCCCCTTAAAAATTGAGAGAGTATATAGTGATCGGAATGTCCGACTGTATGTCCGTCCTTGTGCAAGTCC
The DNA here is from genome assembly GCF_032062105.1 of Saccostrea cuccullata. Lineage (NCBI taxonomy): Eukaryota > Metazoa > Mollusca > Bivalvia > Ostreida > Ostreidae > Saccostrea > Saccostrea cuccullata. Next base: position 123,351 of record NW_026919658.1, read on the forward strand.
GTCCGTCCGCCGGTATGTTATTCTTTTGGATATTATCTCAATGAAATTTAATGAGACCTTCACATAATTATTGTTATATATTGCCGTTGTGACCTCCAAATTTGCTTTTGATCTGAACCATATCTTGAGTTTCCCATAGTAAAACATCGAGACTGCCATTCTTTCTATAATATTAAAAGGCACTTATCTCTTATTCCTTATTCCTAACTACACCGTCCTATACCTCCGAATAAATCATATGATTCCTTGACAGATTCTTTATTACATGATTCATTGCGCACATCTTTTATCTCTTTTTTTTTTATCTGAAGCTCAAAGCAAAACATGGACTTTGCCATTATAATCATATGTGAGGCGGGGAGTATAATTTAGCTCAGTGTTTAAAGCATCTCTTGTCGAACACAATGTCGTCTTATATATTTATTTTTTTTTATCAGGTTTTCTAGTCTTGACACATGTTCTATCAGCAGTGATTGGATCTGGAATCTTATATTGTGCACTCTTCATGAGAAAATTAAAACGCACTCTGTAAGTTTCTAATTGCTTTTACTTAACAATTTTTATTTTTTTGGTTGAATTCTGCAGGGATTTTAGAGGCAGGAAGATTTTTTATTTAATACACTAATATTGTACAAATATAAATTCATTTCCCCAAGGAATAGTTACGTGTAATTGGGGATGTAATTAATGTTAAATGAATTTCAGCTAATTTTAAAATACTTTTTAATTGTTGGCATTTTTCCTCTTAAAAAAGAAAGAATTTTAATGATTATACATTCATTTTCAATTAAATTAATTAGATCACCTATATTTTTCTTTAAAGAATGTTCCAGAAATCATGTAAGTAAAAGCCAGCGTGAGTCCTAATCAAACATGTTGAAGTCTATTACTTTTAAATTTGATAAAGGAACAATAAAAACAAAGAAGAAAGAAACAGGAGCAACAACTATCTATTTTTAAATCAAAAGGGTGATTCAACAGAAAAGATTTCACGAATCAATCACCATGATGAAGGCGTCTATTGTGAAGTAACAGAAAAACCCGTGAGTTAGTTTGTTTTGACAATGTTTTAATTTTAGTGTTGTTTAAGTTGCGATTATTTTAACTAACCTGAGTCTGACGTCCAAGTCAGCTTTTCTAAACTAACAGTTTCTAGCGTCTACAGTTTATTTCTGTCGTGTGTAATCCTTTTCATGAAATGGCAACTACCAGACAAAATTGCAAACATTATTTTGATTCATGACGGTCATTTATCGAAAGCAAACGATGTAACGGGTTCAAGGGGAAGTAATTCCGCCAGAAACTCGCATGATTCATTGCAGTGCTTGATAAAGATTTTATTTGTATAGCTGAAAAATTGTGGATCCCATTATCAACATATTGGTTCTCCGAGAACAAAAGTGATACCACTGTAGTCCAGTAATGAGAACATTGATATTGCTCATGCTACATGGAATCGTGCTTCTTCACAGTAAAAGTTGTAGTACACCAAAACAGATGACGAACATAAATGACTAATTTCCCTTTCTTAAACGTTATGCTGACAGGCTGTGAAAAGTAGAACTTTCATAGCTCAAATATGACTTTTACATTCTACGACGAGTTAAGTTATTGACAAACAAGTTGAAAGTCATCAGGCTTTTCATTAAATGGTCTTGTCAGCAAATACAATATAGTCAAATTCTTACTTTTTCAAACTATTTGCAAGGCCATTAATTATTTACACTCTGAGTTGTCCTAGGATTTTTCCGCGATTTTCCGATCTTTAAGAGATGCAAACGTCAGGTTTGACCGGTCGGAAGGGGATGCTCACTCCTTCATGGCACCTGATCCCACCTGATTGGAGGTCCATGTTTGCTCCGCTCCTATTTTCCAATGTTTAATTAATATTCAAGCTCTAATCAACTTCGAAATCTCCACATATTTCATTTAACACGTCACTCATAGTGGCACTGAAACTTTATAGAACTGTAGCATAAAATTAATATTGCAAAATAAAGTAGAATTAAATAAAGCTTGAAAATCATTTGTAGAAATCGCTGTCAAAAAAGACGAGTCAGAAAAATGGTCCGTGTTATTTATCCTTCGTATGTTTTGAAATTGAATTTTTTTTTTACACATGACCTCTTTAATGTGGAAGTGGCCATAATCAAAGCAAATTGTTTAAAGTTATCAAAAGAACTGTTATTAAAATATTTTAAAAAGAAATGTTTATGATATATCCAATATATTGTGTCGGTTTGTTGCAACTGTGTATGAAATCAATGAACTTATTTTTCATCTAAGAATAATTTCTTTCTTATTTTCAAGCGATCATTTCCTTTTCATACCGATACCTTTATTGACCATTCTGCACTTAAGGGCCCGAAAATCGCCAGACTTCCAGATATTCCACAGCAGTTGAAAGATAACGATGAATACTTGACCCCTCTTAATAAATCTCCGCCATATGAATCTCTAATTTGGTCGGGATCGGCTGTAACACAAGCGACTTCCATGGTCGAAGAGGAAACATGGTCAAAGGGCAGTAAAAATAAAATTGATATCTTGAATGAAGTCGATGAAATTAACAATACTCTTGATCCAGAGTTGCCTCATCAATATGCTGTTCTCGAGAAAAGCTCGGAGATGGACCTTAAGTAACATGAACTTTTTGCACGTAATCCTTAATACGTTTAGTATAAGTGCGATAATATTGTAATAGAAATATAACTCAATCAATCAGTTCAGCAATCAAAACAAAAACAAAAAAAAAAAAAAAAAAAAAAAAAAAACGCAAACAAAAATTCCTAATGACATATATCCAAATGTAGTGAGGATTGTAATTTGTTGAAATGTTCAACTTTACTTGATGTATGAATTTTCCATTTTTTTTTTAAATTAAAGAATTACTAATATGTGATCTCAAATAGTTTAGATTTTAATTTATCATGATGAATGTTTGCATTAAATTTGAAATAAAATGAATTTGTAAAGTTTTGATAATAAAGACTTTGAAAAAAATGGCCATTTTAGAGTTTCTAAAAGTTCTTTAGATTTTTTTGAGGATTCTCATCCAATTTACATCATTTTCTAGGATATCTGAACTTTCTTCGTAACAGCAACTAGCTCATCCATTGACCTTGTCCCTCTTTCGATACTGAAAGAGGTCCCTCTTTTCTCTGCTCTCAAGATACATTGTTTTATTGAACTTGTTAGCTATATTATGGATTGTTGTTTCTATATTTCATCTTTTTCAATATTGTTTGATGATTATGTCAATCTTAATTCAAAGTCCTTGTGCTCTCACATATTAATCATACAGCTTTAAGCAGAAAGTGTATTATAACTACTGAGACTAGCTTCTATTGAAAAATTAGAATTTTGCTTATTTTAAGCCATAGAATGAAATAAATAGTTCCAAAATATGGAGAAAAAAATTGACCTTGTAAATTCTTAAACTTGTGTACATGTTCATGCATTAACAAATTTATACTAGCATTCAGTAAAAGTCAAAGGTGAACAAAGAGGATTTAAAGCTTTACATGAAGTACATGGATTTATAAAATTATTGTCCAGCTCAGTTATTTCACATTTGATATAGTTAAATTTGGCTAAAATATATTTTTAATTTGATGTTTTCCTTTCTCCCAAATGTCTATTGTGTTCAGAATGTGGGAAGATTATTAATTAGATAAGCGATTATATCATCATGTATCGAAACATCCCACTTTTCGTTCAGATTTATTGAGAAACATCTTTGTTGTGTGAAGTGGAAACGGAAAGGGGAAGTAAACTTTGGAAAGTACTGATTGTTATATAAACTGTCTCCAAATGATGATAGATATCCATCATTTTTTATTGTAAGTATTTATAACACTCTTTTGAATTCTACTTTTCCTTGAATTAAAACGGTCTCAAATTTGTAAACGTCGCGTTCACGTTTTTCTATAATTTTACTGCAGTCTTCAAAAGTCCGTGTATCATGTGAGAAACATTAAAAAAAATGGATGGTAAGTAACGATTGTTGTTCAAATAAAATACACGTAGACTATCATTTTGCAAATGGTAATCAAATCTACAATAGCGGTAGACAGGACACTATGTTGGTCTGTAAGAATCGTAATGTATGATATATAAACACAATTTTCTCAGAAGGATTTGTCTAATTAAGAGGTAGTTTGCTTTAGTAAAATATTGATATCTTTAAAACAATACTGATAAATTTTGGTAACTAGTGTATCCGTTTCTTTTTAGATAGCGTGTGTCAAAAGAACTTGAATACATGTGCATACTGGAAAACGACACTTCCATTATGTAACTGTAAGACTCTTTCTAAGTATAATGAGATAGAATTATACTATATGACTTTGCAGTTACCTTTGATTATAACATCTGAATTAATTATTTGATTACCTCAAAACTCAATTTGCAATTGTAATTTTAATCACAAAGTTGAATTGAATTTGACTTCGTATTTTGAACTTATATGTAGTCGGATTGATTTAATCTGTTTCTCCCCTATCGCCTATATTAAAATCAACAATCTTTAATACAAAGAGCAAGAGCCACTTAGGGGGTTTTTTTTGGCCCTGAAAATTTCTGAAAAATCACAACTGCGGAGTTTAGGTTAAAAATGCAGTTTTTTTTCATTTGGAATGTTGGTGACCTTGTATCTACTGAACATAACATAGTTTTTCCTCTAGTCTATGTATTTTGACGTCATAAATTGCGTCATTTTTTTTACCATATCATGTAACTTTTTAAAAAAAAATTATTCTTTATTTTATTATCGTTCTTAAAATGGAATTACAAAATGAAAGATCTGTTTTTGAAGATGAAAAACATGTTTATAATTTTGCATGGTTCGTGAGCTGTGCTTATATTTTAATTCTTTGCTGAAAGTAGTCAAATACGCATGTTTTCTGCATTATGAATTTTCTAAAAGCCTGTTTTCCAATACCTACATTCTCAAATTGCAATTTTTTTTACAGAACATGAAAGCGCGCAGTCTCTACTTTATTTTGATACTTGAAATGGGAAGGACGGTCAACGTCAATTAATTGATATTAGGACAGGGCCATTTTATGCATAAAGTGAACCTAGCTCTTTCTATTCTTTAAATGAAAGCTGCGCTGCTTGATTTATTAAAATTAGATGTAACTGTCTATTTATAATGGTACTTTGAAATGTTTTAGTTGGTCCTATCTATAAGCCAGGCGCAAATGGAGGAGAGGAAATTGTCTTTACATATCCCGCAAAGAAAATATCTGCAATACCGTCATTAACAGACCGGGCTTCACAGAAAACAACGACAGCAACAACAATAACAACCAGTCTCCAAACAGGCATAAACCTTTTGTTTTTATAATTTTCATCGTTTGTCCGTTCATGACAGGAAGTGCAAGTCGGCTTTACCCAAATTAAGTAAACAAGTTGACAAGGCATGGTTATTCCTCATGGCACCTGACCCCACTCTCCTCATATTTTGGAGGTCCTTCTTTGTTCTGATTTTGATTCTTTTTGCAATGTACTTGTGAGCTTAAAAGAATTTGTTATCTACATATTTAATGAAGAAGTTCATAATGATTTTAAAGCTTTTCCACCTAAGCATTTCATTTTTGCATTTCTTTAACTACTAGTATGTACTTTTTTAACACCATCACTAAAAATGATTCTAATCAATTACCGGTAAAAAAAAACTAATTATAACCATTGAAAAAAAAATATGTTTAACTTTTCATGTATACACTTTTACGGGATTTTATCTATAGTATATTTAGCTCTGTTAGTTGATGTACATTCAGGGCATGTTTTTTTTCCTAGATTATATCACAAAAGAACAGACAATTTTGCATTCTGAATATCCAGAATCATCCAGATCAAGCACCAGAGGGACGGGTAATTAGTATTTAGGATTCTTAGTTATGTGATTTTCATACCGTTGAATACTATTTTAATAGTATTATACTATTAAATCAAAATCTAAAAAAGAAGAAGAATACTATTCGCGCAGAAAAGGATATTAGATTAATCTATTTGACTTGTTTAGTGAAACAATCTCCTAATGCATCTTCGTAGATGATGATGTATATTAAATTTAGATAATTCATTTAATTAGGACTCGGTAAATATCGTAACACATATTTCATTATTGTTCTATTTATCTTGAATACGAGGTTTTAAAATTCAAAATAGTTGTTTTCCTAAGATTAATCATTTGCTCTTTTGATTACGCTACAGGGGGAGTAGACTCAAGTACAAGTGCGTCTGTTGGATTTGAACCGAGAGTTACAGTAGCAGAAGGTGACACATATACACATATCCCCACAGGTAAAATTAATCTTGTGAATAAAAATTCTTTTGATTGTCAAAGTGAACAAAATGGAAGATAGAATTTAACTTACTATTAATTTTAGTTAATATTTTTTTCCGTTTTATTCTAATAATCGTGATCTAATTGAGAATGGTTGAATGAATGTACACACGTACATTGATGATGCTTTTTATTTTAAATTTGCAGTTGATGTTGTTCCTGTATCCATAGGTGTGGGGCTATTTAGCTTTGCCTTAGGAATGATAATTGTGATGTTAATATTTAGAGGCAATAATGCAAGAAAAGCAGCTTCAAGGTATCATCTAATATTCATTTATTTATGAATTTAAAGAAATTAATATAAAGTTTCTACAAGGGTTAGAAATTCTTTGTTAAATTCTTTAATGTCACAGCTGTTGCAGAAAAAATAAGCGGTTTATGTAATTTTTTCTGCAATAGCTGTTATGTTAATTCCCTTACTAACATACAATGGAAGACATTTTTTTATATACACCTGCATGAAGAAACATTCAAAGTATAATTAAGTATGTTATATACTGTATTTAATTTATTGAAAAATGTGCCGTTGTATGTATGACTGTTGGAACAGCAACTGTTTCGAGAAATCGCGAACGAGAATCGAACAAGGCCTAGGGCCTCCCATTCACGAAGCGAACGCTTTACCACTATGCTACAGTGACTGGTTTATCAAGTTGAAGAAACTTTAAAAATTTCAAGTCTATAATGTGGATAAAATCAATATTTATATTCTTTTGTTATTGTTACAAGTCCAAAGCCAGGTCAACTGAGCTAGTTTTTGATGGAAATAGATCACATGAAAAAAGAAGAGAGAAATATTAATTTTGTTTCTTCTTTATTCTATATTGTCTTATAATTTGATTTCACAGAAGGAACAGAATAGTCGAATATTGCTACAGAAAATTAATAATATCTATTTTTGATCGACGAACAATCACAAGATATGTATCATTTATAACATAAATAGATATAAAAGAAAATGCCTTTATTTTGTCAGCAAAAAAGCCAATTCAAATCATATAGAAATGCAATAACATTAAAGCAATGGTAGCATTATCAAATTCAATAAATGTGCATGATTAAACTACTACATTTGAAGAAACCTTATCTTAATTCTTAATAACTACCAAACACATTTTCAAAACTCTAATTTCCTTAAGTATCGGTGACTGAATAAGATATTACTACCGTTTATCCAATTTTACAGAAAAAGACGAAATCAAACTGAAAGTGTTCACCTCATTGACACTGGGAATCAACTTAGCTACCGGGAAGCTGCAAACGTCGAGCAAACAGAAAATGGTAGATACCAAGACATCCAATCCTTAAATACAAACATCCGGGTAAGTTTACAAAGATAAAGATTATTACAATAGATTGCTGTTTCACCATATGACAAAGCTGTGATAGAATGTGGTGAGTTTCAGTTATAGTCTGGTCCTGATTTTTAAAATGAAGGCTAGAAATAACTTCTAACGGCAAATAATTATTATTTGGTCCAGCATACTTTTTTAACCTATTTCGAGTATGCTGAATCCGAAAAAATATGCTGGCCTTCATGAAAATGGCGTTAAAGAGGTCAAAATGGCGATTCAAAATGGCGGACATCCATTTTTTCAATTTTCTCTCAATGTTGTTCAAAATGGAGAAGTAATGAGTGAATATCTAACTGAGTGTAATAAAATTATAAGAATTATAATAGGATGCTAACATTATTAGTTAAACTCAGAAAATTTAGTCGTTTTTATGCTTAATTCGAATTTTCTCTGACTTTTTTTGTCTATTGTTTCTATATTCTTCTTTGTTCAGGATTTTACATTTGCAAATATCCATACACTTCAGATTTGTATTTTTCCCTCTACATCTCACTATTCTACAATTAAATGATAGTGCAGCTCTAAGTTAAAAGTCAAAATGGCGATTCAAAATGGCGGATATTCATCTTTTTCTTCAAATTATTGAATTCTTAATGTCGTTTACATGGGAGAAAGGATTTTTGAATATTTTACTGAGCGTAGTACAACTATGTAAAATGACAATAGAACACTGATTTGATCACTTTAAATCGGAAAATCTAGTCGATAAATTTGAAATGTGTTAATTAGCTCAAAATGGCTATTCAAATGATGTCTTATACACTCGAATTTCGTAAAATACCCAAACTGCTTAATTCTGGTTCGTTTGGCAGAAAATAAATTACAGTTTGAATTGTTTTTTTTTTATTCATGAAATAATGTTCAAATATGCAATGAAAGTTGGAGGATATTTTTGTTAATGACTTAGGATTTTTATAACACAGATTTTAAATTTGTTTAATTACTTCTATTGTTAAGATAAATCTTTGACGACAATTCCGAAGACATTTTACCTTTTACCTGTCTCACCATGCTTCTTCATATAAAAAGTTAATAATATCATGCAATAATTGCTGTTTTGAGGACAATATGAAAATTAAGCTACCCCAAGAGCAGTATCCCTCGAGCATTAAGGCGAGTGAACATTCAGTTGTTGGGAATTCTTGATCTATTTTTAGTCCAGTGTAGAATAAAAATGTTTATGTTCATGTGGAAGGTCTATTGCAACATAACTGAGTATGATTTTTAAAATGATTGACCACGGCCAATTATAGGGCTAGAAATTGTTACATCATATAAATCTGAATATAATATTATAATATCCAAATATAGACATATATATTAAGAATTGTCAGTATAATATACGTAAACCATAAATTTTGTGGATTGTCCAGCTCTGATTCTGTATCCCTACATTTTCATTTTGTTATTTTCATTCAAAAATTCAACTGATTCTCAAATATTTCAAGCTGTGAAAGGATATTTTTGTATTGAACAGTGTATATAAATTAAAAAAATTTGAAAGTTACAAAATCTGAAAGAAGAAAATGTTTGTGTTTAACCCCCCCCCCCCTCGATTCTTGATACAACCTTACACTATCCTCACAAAAGAAGTATGGATCAAGTTGCTTTGTAAAGTTCTTGAAGTGTTCAAGAAATGTTGTCAAGAGAAGTTTGACTAGATCCAACTCAGGAATGGCTTAGGCCTATTGGTACGAAAGCTTGTAAGTGATAGGAATCTCGAGGAATCTGCAGGCGATCTTAAATTGCATAACTCTTCTCACAAAAATGTGATTTCAGATGATCAAGTTTGAGAATTTTCTTGCTAATAGAATGACTTTTCTACCCTAAAAGACAACAAAGGTATACGAGGTCACAAATCAAAGAGCTACATGTCTTGAATATCAGAGATTTTTTTTATATCCCCCGCTTGAAAAGCGGGAGGGTAAAGCGTAATCGGTATGTCCGTCCGTTTGTCTGTTACTCTTTGGGGTACCAATCTCTTATCCGCAACTCCTCTCATACCACTGAATGAAATTTGATGAAACTTTCACAGAATCTTTATTACATATTGCCATTCTGACTTCCTATTTTACTTTTTGATCCGACACATAATTTGGGTTTCCCATAGCAAAACATGGACACTGTCATTATATTCATATAGGAGACCAGGGTATCATTTAGTGAGCTAATTGCTCACAGTACCTCTAGTTCATTTTGTATATGGTTTTGGATAACAAAATAGACTTTTAACATTTGAACATGAATGTGTTGTTCCTTGAGTGTTGGTTGATTGATTGTATATTGTTGAACGCCAAGTCGGCAATTTTTCACCCATATTTCGGCAAACTATATCAGTTTGAATGATAGGTTTTTGAAGGATTTTGGTTTCTCTGGCGGCCCCCAGTGAGCTTACTCTTTTTTGAATTCCAGAGAAACGATCTTTTACATGCCAAGGGGGTTGTCATCCATGACACGGGGCACCATTTTACTTAAATGTTGAAAATACCAAAATTCCGAAGACAGACTGAAACATTTACCAAATAAACCTGGAATAGAAGATGTTAGGGGATAATAATAAGTTCTTATAAGTGCTAAAACGCAAGAACAAAGTGTTCGATGAAATCGGACAAGAATTTCTTCAGTTATATTTGATGTTGTGCCGAGGGATGTTTAGAAAGAAGTTTAAGTTGATAATTAAAGGATCGGGAGTGATTTTAGGTGGACGGAGCCTCAAAGGCTTTGGAACACGTACGGTCAAATACGAAGGGGGAAATTTAGAAACTCTTAATTCGTTTTCAAGTATTTTTTGTTCATATTTAATGGACTAATCAATATACTATATATATGAAAAAACAAACTATAATTTATTTTTTGAAAAACGAACTAGAATTAAGAGTTTCAACGAAATTCGAGTGTATCAGACGTCATTTTGAATCGCCATTTTGAGCTATTTAACACATTTCAAATTTGAACGACTAAATTTTCCAATTTAAAGTGATCAAATTGGTGTTCTGTTGGCATTTTGCATAGTTGTAATACGCTCAGTAAGATATTCACAAATCCTTTCTCCTATGTAAACGACATTAAGAAATAATTTTTTAAAAAAAAAAAGATGAATATCCGCCATTTTGAATCGCCATTTTGACTTTTAACTGTCAGCTGCGCCACCATTCAGTTGTAGAATAGTGAGATTCAGAAAAAAAATACAAATCTGCAGTGTATGGATATTTTCAAATGTGAAAAATCCTGAACAAAGCGGAATATAGAACAAAAGACCAAAAAATCAGAGAAAATTCGAATTATGTGTAGAAACGACTAAATTTTCTGATTTAAACTAATAATGTTAGCATTCTATTATCATTTTTACACTTATATTACACTCAGTGAGATATTCACACATTATTTCTCCTTTTTTAACGATATTAAGAGAAAATTAGAAAAATTGTATGTCCGCCATTTTGAATCGCCATTTTGACCTCTTTAACGCCATTTTCATGAAGGCCAGCATATTTTTTCGGATTCAGCATACTCGAAATAGGTTAAAAAAGTATGCTGGACCAAATAATAATTATTTGCCGTTAGAAGTATTTTTTTCTATAAATCGGACCAGACTATTACAGGATACAGATTTTGATTCATTCTCGTCTATCATGCATTGATCCTCTCCTTCTTTCAGCCATAACAATTTTCTTCAATGATAATTGTCCCATAATTGTTTTGAAATTTAATGTTAAAATTTTGTTTTTTACTTAATGTTTAAAAGATACTTAATTTATTCAAATGTAGATGACAAACCCACATAGAAACCAGGAAATTTTAGAGGACGTGGGTTATCGCAATATGGTGTTCAGAAACTACGACAATCCGGAAATGTGTTTAAAGAACCTTACTAACAATCATTCTAGTGCTGAATGCATTAATCATCCAGTCCAAAGTTATGATGGAAATACGTTTGAATTGAAAGATATGTAATTATTACGAATGGATGTTGATAAAAATATGCATTAAATTGGGAGATTTTTAGTTTGAAAATCCGATTGAGAGTGGAGCGTACCTGGTATTTTGTATTTTGTTTTTGCTACGGTTCTTGTTTTTAATTCATACGAATAGAGGTCTCTCTACTTTGTCGAAAAATGGTTTTCCCAATAAGGACAATTGTTTATAGAGTATTGAAAAGCACACGATTAAAACACTGTCAAAATCTACATCAATTCTGATGATTTAATTTTTCTATTGTTGTAGCTATTGTCTAAATTGTTCTGAAAAGTGATGGGAAGTGTTGTGCGCTTATTACCGTATAAGTGGAAATTTTAGCGAGAGGCAAATTTGGCGATTTGTCCTTAATAACTGGTATTTTATTTTTAGCGAGATGTAATTTTAGCGATTTTAAAATGCTCGGTAAATACCTTTTACAAATAAAATGCAATGCGTTATTCAATTTTAGCGATCTCGGCACCCTCGCTAAAAATGCCAAAATTAAATCCTCGCTAAAATTCTACTTATACGATACTTTCCCCATAATTCAACATTATTTTATTGCATATCATGTCAATCAAGAAAGTTTATCGAAAGACGGCTAACTCAATATAATCCCCCAGAATGTGGAAGCTGTTCCAAGCACTTTTACGGTGAATGATCTCGTCTCAAGTAAAAGTAAGTCATTTATAATCAGAACGTTTGCATAATCAGAACGTTTGCTGTTTAAGATTATATTTACTGAACCCTATATTCATTTTCTCACAATAATTTTAAGGCATATTTTCTATGGAGGTCCTAAACCTAGCTAGATGGTTGTGGTCGGTCGGTAGAGGATGCTAATTCCTCCACGGCAACTGATCTTATATGGAGATGACGAACAGTATTCGAGCCTATAAACTTTACAAAATTTGAGCGGAGCAGATACGGTCATCCCAAACATCAGGTGAAATAGAAGACTGAACATCCTGTACCGACCGGTCACACCCACCGTGTGCTCCTTGTCATGTTCAGGAAAATAAAAAAGGAAAAATCCTTTGACATGACTCAGTGTGTTAATGATGGCCTAACAGTCAATATGAAAAAAGTTTGTCAGCATCTGACATAATGATAAATTGCTTTTGCCGACAAAGTCATTGTATTGACCATTAAACTTACGAAATGATAACTGTAAACGTGACGGTTGATATTCTTGCTCAATCAATTTGACCTTTTATTCAATAACCTACTTCGTTTTAGAAATTATACATACATAGAACATGCTCTTCCGTATCGAATGAATGAGAGATGCGTGTATAAACAAGTGTGAACTGGTATAAACAGTATGCAGGTGACAAAGGTATATTACTGCATAAGTAAGGTGAATTGGCGATTAAAAAGTTAAAGTCACCATGTTTATGAAAAATATTGTAGATATCACGCGAATGTGACCTCCATACAGAATTTAAACTTTCTGTTGTGTTATAACTCTAGCTAAAAGGAGTTTCGTTTCAGAGTAAAAGTAGAATCTAATATTCTTAGTTGATAACACACATGTTTAAAGAGTACATGTATTCATGCATTTTGAGATATTTGGTGAGGATTTCGTTGAATTAATGATATTTTCATGGTCTGTGCCCGTTATTCTAGTACGTTATTGTGTATAAGTGTTTCTTTCTGCAGCTTTTCATGAGATCTACATATCTTCAATTTATTAAGTTTAAAAGGTACTGATCAATACATTCTAGAAAATGTTTCCATTTTGGTCGGATAATTCTTGTTTAATTTTTCATAGAACTTGCTACAAGAGAAGCTGTATAAGGTTCAAATACAATGAAGCTACGTGTCAAACTAGCTATAGTCCATGACATCATCGTAGTAGGCGAGATTAAAAGGCCTTAAATTTTTATATTTAAGAAGTGTTTATGGCAAATTCAGTTACAAATCGATTACTATTTTTTGATAGAAAACACTTTTTTGGTATCCATAAAAAACCATAAGTATTTGTGCGCTTAAAAAGATAGTCCAAAGGAAGTCACAATCGTTTATCAGAACCTTTGCATGGACTGATATAAGTATAAGAAAGTGCAACCCCCCTCTTGCTATTCAGTTAGAATCAATCAAACCATAAATTAAAATATTCCCTTTTAAAACGAAAAAGCGAAATTTAGATTTGCTATACTTTTAACAGAAAAAGAAACTTAAGGACCGAATTCAAGAGAAATCCAACACTACCGCCAAAGAGAAGTTACATGTACCCTATCGTTGATTATGTGAATTCGTTATCATTCAAGTTCCTACTTGCTTGCATTTTACATGTACATGAATTTGCATGTTCTTCAGACTATAAAATATAAAAAAGTGAGTTAAAGTCCAAATCAAGTTTTTGTCAACCTACAAAGATACTGATCCTCAGGTTCAAGTAAATATTCTACTAAGTCACCTTCTGTAAACCACACTTAAACCGGCACTAGCTTCACGCTTACTGTGCAACAATATATTCAGAAAGTGGGGTTAAGCAAAGATTGAAAAAAAATCACAAGAATCATTAGACATTTCAACTTTTTATACAGCATAACCTCACTATTCATTAAAAATTCTACCATCTTTACGTCATAAACAGCTGACTGGTCAATAAAAATTGAACTTGTGAACAACGTATTTACTTACCTTGTCATTGGTCACTTGCAATATATTCTATTCAAAAAATTCTGATTTTATACACGTCAAGTACTCTGAAGTTGATATTTTAAAAATGCTTGAGTTCCAATGGGTACCACCTCTACCCGTTATTTGCAGACCTTTTTGTTTTAAATAAAACAAAATTTGTTCAAAATTTCATGCCCTAAAATAAGAATACAATTATATTACCAGTCCTCCAAATTAATATTTAGATATATAGACGACGTTATGTTAATTTTCAATGTTTATTTCCATTCATACGTCGATACGATATATCCCACTGACCTTGAAATAAAAGATACCACGTTAGACTCCTCTGTCTCATATTGTAACATTTGGTAATCTACCGACAAAACTTTATTGTGAACGTGGTGACCTTATCCTTTCAATAGCCAACCTCCCCTACTTATACAGCGATATATCCTTTCACCTGCATACAATCTAAATTAACAAGAAAATCAACAGTCTCGTTTAAAGTCATTATTTCATAAGTTTTATAGTCAGTACAATGACCTCAGCAGATACAATGTATCATAAAGACAAATACTGACTGACCTTTTTCATACTGCTTAATAAGTCATTTTTCATAAACTGATTTGTCGACAGATTTTTCAGTTTTCCTCCGATCATACAAGGAGCATACGACGGTTTTGAGCGCTCGGTAGGGAACGTTCACTCTTCTATGTCACCTGGTCCCTCCTCTAATTTTTGATAGGTCCGAGCTTTTTCTGCTGATTTGTATTGTTTAATGGACTTTTAAGCTTAAGGGGACCGACTGTAGTTTCCACTGCGCGATATTTTGCGCATCATAGTAAAATGAAGCTTATTTACAGTTTATAAGCAATTTTTGCACTTAATTAAAGAAAAATGATAAAATTAAGAAATTATTGGTTGAAAAATTTAATTACAATTTCATATATCTGATTTTTAAAAAGATTTTTCAAGTGATTGTAAGATTGTGTTTTCGACGTTATGATAACGTGAGGCTCTTAAAGAAGGGGTAATAAAAATGCTATAAAAGAAAAAGTAATATATATATGGTGCTGAAATTTAAAACATAGAAATTTGAGAATCTTCCCTCTATTTTCATTATTTTTGTATAAATCTTTAGTATGCTTCATATTTTAGTACACTATAAAAAGAAAATTCGTTAATTTTTGGTATTTTGAGATGTCCCCTCTGGAAAAAAGACGGTAGAGTTTGTTGTTTCTTACATATAATGTACAATGCAGTGTTACTCATCATATATTATAATTTGAGCAAAAAGTCTATTGTAGTAGTTGTATCATTTGCTGAAAAGTGCCAAAAATGGCACTTTCCTATATAATCCTATCATATAAATGTACCTGTATTTTGAGAAGGTCCCTTATAAATACTTGAACGGTAGATTTTCCCCAAACTTGGCATATGCACTTGAGACAATGTAAGTTATATATAGTTTACAAATAAAGAGTTTCGCTTTTGTAGTTTTCACGCAATAAAACACTAGTCGGCCCCCTTAAACGCTGTTTGTTATCTCTATATATTTCATAACATTAGTGGTTAAGCTTATTTGCTTTATTTACTATGTTACTGGTTGAAATATATGATTTCCGCTTTCAGCTCAGTCATAAATTGAGGAAATGTCAATTAAAAAGCAGATTAAATGTCGATAAATCAAGAGTTTTATGGACGGATATATTTATGTTTCAAAAATCTTGTTTTTTTTTTTTGTTTTTTTTTTTTGTTTTTTTGTTTTTTTTGAATGACTCCTTTATTAAGGAGCCATGGACGTGGGAAACTTTTCGTTTCACAAAAATGAGATAAATGGTATTTATTTACTGCATTTTATGATTGCAAAAAGAATCAACAATGATAAACCGAGGCTATCAACACCCACATGCTGTTTATATGTTGTTCTTGTTTAGCTCGTTAATTTGACACGTTTAAAATAATAATTAAAAAATGGTAAAATAGAAAAACAACCGAAAACATTTGAACTGGAATATTTACAACCTTTTATTCGATATCTTACGTTTTAGCACCAGTTTTCAGCACTATCAATTTCGTTAGCAAATACGATTCGTTACTCATGATATTGAGATTACAAAAAATATTCCTAGTGTTAAAACCTTATGAAACACTACATAAAAAGCATGTAGGTCATTGATCTAGATATTTGAAAATGAATAATTACATGACAATTGTATATAAGCAAGGTAAGGTATGTTTTTGTAACTCTTTTTAGCGGATGTTTTTTCACTCAGTAAAAATTATCCTTTAAATGAACAAAGTGAGTATGGCATCCATCATTACAGAGTTTTCAAATTTTAAATCTGAACATTTTATTATCATGACAGAGTTACCTAACTGTTTACAATACAGATATTGAAAGGCTCCGTTAGTGCAGTTATTGTTTCAATTTGCCCTGCTGCTAAGTTTGTTGTTAATGCAGTTGGTTTAATAAATAAGGTAATGTTTTCATAATAATTTACGTCTGTATATAATCAAGTGCATTATATATTTATTAAAATCAAGAGTTTAGTATTTCCGATACTAAATATGTTTAGAATAAAGATTGAGGAAGAAATTGAAATCGATTTATTGTAGGAAGTAAAATTCAATCTAAAATACATGTATCTGTAAATAATTTTTAGACGTTTTATGTTTTGTGTCAACAGAAAGATATGAATTAAGTGAGGTCTGGTAAGAACTTATACAAATATTTTTCTTAAATCGGTCTCAAAATACTTCGTATATAATATTATTACTTTTCAGCGAAGGTACTTTTTATGGATAAACCATGTATCTTCTGTTCCATGAATGAAAATGGCCAACAATACACAGGAATGGATTCAAGAGCATATTTGTCATGGTATTAAATTCAAACATTAATAACTATCAAAATTTCTTTGTATTACAATACGGTACATTTTATAGATAGATAAGTGATGAAATAGAGAAACATTCTAAACGGTTTACATACTGGTATAAAGCCTTTAGAAAATACATAACAAAACTGCAACTTATTATGTGATTCAACTCCATATCAATGAAGTACTCATGGGTTATTTGAACCTAATATATTATTTCTATATAAAAAAAAGAAAAATGAATTTCCTACATAAATGCATTATAATTATTTGATTGACGTGTTTCAATTCAACATGAATTGTTGAACTTTTTAAATACATTAGAGTTCATGATGATTCATACAATGACTTTCTTTGACAGATCATACCTTCTGGCTAGTTCTCTCAGGATCTGGGGGCTGTGGTCTACTGATTGGAATGCTTATCATGGGTTTTGTTTGTTTCAAATGGCACAAGAGGACACCAAAGTATGCTTTGAAAGTCATTTTTGTGAACAAATATTTACCATTAACTTTGAAAGTGTACTTTATGTTTATTTACAATGCTGAGTTGAAAGCCAATAACGACATAATAATTTTATGAATAATCCTAATGTTTTTCAAGGAACAAATAGATGTTTGATTATTAGAAACAAAATATCTCGTTTCTTTGTATTCTTATAAATATCACTAGATTTGTCAGGAGAAATGAAGATTATAAATAACACTCAGCTTTTCTCTGGAACTTCTAGTGGAGTGATCTTCTTATGAAAATTTTCTTACCAGGAATTCTACAGCAGAAAATTCAGGATCATCTAAAGGGACCTTTAATTTTAATGATGACCAAGAATTGTCTAGAAAACCTACAGAATTTAATGCAACTTCTAATTTTTATATCCACGACGTCACAGACACTTCCTCCAGTTCACATTTTTACGAGGTATAATAAATCTGGTTCTGTGTAAACATGTTACACTAAAATAAAATACGATTTTTTATGCTTAAAGATAGGGATTTGTTTTAAATACGTTTTGATACAGATTGCTCTACACTGTTTTTGAAGCAGAAATCATAAGTTTATGTCATTACTAATTCCCTGTCGTTAATGTAATTTGAAATTTTAAATATCAATGTTGCTTATTGTTATCATCTCTAGTTAATTAATGCTAAATGGGATAATTAAAATTCTTTATGTTTGAAGATAATGAAAAATAAATTTGCATCTTTAGAATCAGAGACATGGAAAATCAGTGGACACAAAGTCAGAGGAGTCTGATGATGATATGGTAGATGACTACATCAAGATGACTCAACCAAAAAAGAGTGTTCGTCGAACAAACTCTAAACAATCTAATCTGCCTCACAGACCCGGTGATACAGCTATGTATGTAGCAATGCAGTAAAACTATAACCAACTGCTCCATTTCATCGATTCATCCATCAAGATTTCTTATATGTTCAATCATTTGACACTTTAAATCACTCACAACCAGTTTTTTTTTCTGTGGATCACAATCAATTTATGTTTTGGTTATGATTATCTCTTGACAACCATATATAATCGTTTTATATTTATTCATTGCTTTAGAGAACATTTTTGACGTAATTTGCATTGAATAAAAAATCATATTTTTAAAGGAAATTAGTGTACTAACAGGAAGTCACCGATCAATATTGTGGAAATCCTTTAACTCATTCATTGCTTTGGAGAAGTTTTGTGACGTAACTTTCATTGAATGAAAAATTCATTAACATACTTTTAAAGAAATAAGTGTACTAACAGGAACTCAATGGTCGATATTGAGAAATTATACAATATTATTTAACTTATTGTAGTTAAGAAATGGTTCATACTCGTTGATGTAGAATATTCAATTGATTTTGATATACTGATTGTTATCACGTTCGAAAATTTTTCAAAATACAACTGTGAATGATGTGCCATTTAAAAAAATGGAAGTTTGATTAAATATTATTGACGTTATATTAAGACATAAGTCGTCTGATCTCACTTCTGGAATTGCCAGGGGATTATGTATTCTATCATTTTCACATGATTGCACTTTTTGTATTTTTTATTCAGATCGAACATTTTTGTTTCTTCATTTTGTTTTCATTTTGACACAAGTACCACTTGTGTTTTTATTTTTTGAATGCCAGGGTTAGGGGAAACATAGAATAATATATATAGTTCTCACAAAAATAAAACTTCAAATGTTTCCTTGATGAATGCAACAACAGGAAGAAATAAGACTAGAAACACTACATGTATAATTCAGTTTGATGATTATGATCAAAAATGGATTGATGCAGTAAACAAATCTGTTGCATTTACTTGATTGCAAAGGAGGCTGAACCATTTTACATCTACCGTAGTGAATGCCAATTTAAGCTTTTCTGGTCGAAAAGTGTCCGTTTGTTTATATAGTCGTACTCCTGTTCTCTATTGTGTACATTTATATTTTGCATTATAGAAATAATTTAAATCAAATAAGGATTCTAAAAACAAAACACCAAAGATTCAAGAGAAACAGAAATCAAATTTGAAAGTGGCCATTACAGATTCTGTAATTAATATCTGGAGAATTTTGAAGTTCCTTATCGACAACATATCTACATGTATAATCCTCGGAGTCCAGAACTTACTATAAACTATTAAATTACAATTGGAATATATTGTGTTAAAATAACAACCTAGCTGCATTTATATTCCTCTGAAGAGGAATTCAATTTCTAAGATTGCATTCCTGTTTAACTTTCTTTCAGGAATCTTTCCTTCCTAGACTCCTGGGGTCTCACCTCAATAAATGCTCTTCTGTAGCAAATACATTAGAAAACTTAAACAAAAAGAAGACATAAACAAGTATGTATATGTGTCAGGACTTATGATCTTTAAAAAATAGTCATTTCATTTTCAGAGCCATTTCACAACCTCAATCATTTAATTGCAAAAGATTTACATCAAAAGATTTTCCTAGTCTGATCAGCTGATACCGACATTCAAAATGATTGACATTTTTAACTCTTAAAGCAGCAAAACTAACATACTTTTTTCAGAATAGGGAATGTCCATTTTTCGGTGATGTGAGGCATTATACTTTATGGATCTTGAAAACTGTTCTCTACCTCCATGTTTCATTACCACAAATTTAAGTCAAACACTGTTGAAACAATGTCATAATTTATTTTATATAAAAAAAACTGTTAAGAAAGAGGTACGCCATATCATTTTACACTGTTTTTAAGGATCAATTATGTATGAGTTTATACTTTCACAAAAATTTGAGATAAAAGGTATTATAACAACAGATCTATGCGAATTATTAAAGATTAAACATGATTATTTTTAGAATTATTTTAAATATTTGGAGGTAACCTTCTCATAAACTTTCTTGGCAAATGAAACGAAAATGATTATCATTTAATGCATGCTTAATTGTTTTCTCCATCAATAGACCCTTCCAGTGCACTACTATGACGCATAACATAATAGAGGCTGCTTTAATATTCTGTCAGCCTTGACGATAATAGACACCATAATCATTTGAATCTGACTCAACGATTAAGTTGTTGCTCCTTAAGAATGGACTTGGAAGTAACGAAAAATGTTACGACTCGCTTTTTATGTAGACCTGGTTATGTATTCATCTAAAGCAGAATTCATTCAACAATTCAAATAATAAGAGGAGGACACTTGCTGTGGCTTTTATCTCGACATTTCAATTTCGCTATTTCAAAATATTATTAATTGATAAAAGTTACCTCCATTCATATGTCGACTCGATATATCTTAGTAAGCTGGAAATAGAAGATGCTACAGGGTCTGACACATCTGTTTCGTATTTGGACATTTTACTAGAAAAAGACGTTAGTAGTAACCAAACAAAAAAGCTTCATGACGAAAGTCATAACTTCAACTTTTCATTCGTCAAATTCTCTTACTTATGTATCTATATTCAGTATATTCGAGACGCAATAATATACTTACTTAAGATTATTTTCTTAACATGGCACACTATACTGATAAGGTATTGAAACAAGGCTATCAACAGTCAAATTTCAGGTCATCATTTCGCAAGTTTAATGATTAATACAATGACCTTGTCAGCAAAAAAAAAAAAAAAAAAAAAATTATCTGATCCGCGGTTTTTTTCTCAACTCTTTAAGAATCTTTATAATGTTATTCAGGAAGTCTAAAAATGCAATTTTGCAATTAAAATCTTTCAAGCAACAATTTTCATTTTAACCAACTTGATGTGATCTCATGTTCATTGAAGTTTTAGAGACGGTCTTATTAAAGCTGATGTTTGTACCTCATAAAGTATCTATCAAATTATACATTTGACAGTTTCCTTTAATCTCTTTTAATCTCCTTAAGAAACTCTTGCTACAAATGTATGAGATAAGAAATGTATTATTGTGTTTTGCAATCATTATGAAAGAAAGCCCTTTAAACACTATGTATCATAAAATAACTGAAGAAAACAGAAAACAAGTAGTATCGTTTAAGTCTACAAATCATGCACTTTTATTCAAATGCCTTGATACCTATATTTTTTTAGTCCTACTGAATCTGTTTTTCAATTTTCGATAAGAATTTCAAAGTTACTGATCCCTATATATTAGATTTACTTATTTCTTTATATGATATGAATCATATGGTTAACATTTATGATGAAGTTTTAAGAATTTCTACACATTACTTGGAGAATTCAAGGCTTTTTTATGAAGATTTTCAATTATTTAACGCCTGATTTAAGGAACCTAAGGATCGTACTACCTTAGGCGTAAATCAAACAATTACGATGAATATGTATTTACGTTTTAATATTTACAGTTAGGCCATTTAATGAATTGTCTACGGAATTTTTCTCCAAATCTTCACAAAGAACACACGGCGGGCGTGATTGGTCGGCAGGGGATGCTCGCTCCTACGTGGTACCTGATGCCACCTCTGCTATATATTGGAAGTCTCTGTTTGCTTTTCACATAATCCAAATTGTTTTAAATAGACTTTTGAATACTTTTTGATATTTTAATATTTCAGATATTGATCAGGCACATTTTGCATTTAAAAAAAAATAGAAATAGAACAATGGTAAAAAAAAAAAGAAGAGGAAGTTTTCTTAAATCCATCACTAAATTAAATATATACCATGAGAATATAATATGCAAGTAGGAAACATGATTTCTATATAAAAATGTATATTGATACTAATTTAATGAAATCGACAAGGAGCACACGGCTATGAGACCGGTCGGCAGGGGGTGCTCACTCCTGCATGGCACCTGCTCCCACCTCTGATGTCTTGCATTCCGTGTTTGCCCTGCTCCTATTTTACATTGCTTTATCGACTTTGATATAGAATACTGTTCGTTATCGCCACATTCTTCATTAAAGTCATTACCTTTGCATTTCAAAAGGAAAATTCTCTTGTTATGTATAAATATGAAAAACGTGTACTAGACTCGAGCTCCGTGGTGAAAATATGTAATAAATTGAAATAAACGTTTTTAATTGATAAAATGTTTATCTTACAAGTCGAATTAATGGCAATCACAAGAGCTTTATTTTTTCCATAGTAGCGGTTGAATAAATTTTACACTTCATGGATAAAAAAAAAGAATCAGCTAATTAAGGATTGAATTAAATAGCAACCCAAATTATACTGTATAACCTGGGTTGGGGCAGTTTACGCGAAGCGGTTTATAAAAAAACGTAAACTGCTCCAACCCAGGTTATAGCAGTATAAATTGGGTTGCTATTTAATTCATATCTTATAATTTAATTTTCAATCATTAAGAATATAAAACAAGGGAAGTTTTCTCTTTAAAACGCCTTCACATTGTTCATATTTTAAACGCCAAACGTATTGAAACGATTCTGACGTAAGTCATTGTGACGTTAGCAAACCAGATTAAACAATTTAGATTAATTTTTTTATCCAATCAAATGACGCGTTACAACCAAAAATAAATTATTATTCATCAATGCACATAAACACTCATGTAAATATAAAACATACTGAAAAACATTAAAACTTAGAATCATATATAAGCATTGTCAAGGAAAACTTGGGTGTTTACAAGATCAAACTCGAGCTTGATAGAACTTACGTTTGTGAATAAAAACGTTTTAACAAAATAGGTCTGCATTTCATGAATAACAATGTATTTAAATTTTCGAGGTCCCTAAGTATTGAGGAAGCAGTTTTCTACTATGACAAATAATCTGGTCTTTAATTAAGAGGCTTGAACAAGTGTTCCAGATAAATAGGATTCTTTTGTTGACCAGATGCATTGAAATACTCTTCAATCGTTATTTCTCAATGATGACAAGGAGCACACGAGGGATGTGACCGGTTGTCAGGGGATGCTCACTCCTCCGTGGCACCTGATCCCAACTTTGATGTTTATGAGATCTGTGTTTGCTCCGCTCATATTTTGTATTGTTTTATGGCCTTTGATCTGGAATACTGTTCGTTATCTCCATATGTTTCACTTCAATAATATACTGAATTATCAACATTCCATCTTTAAATATAATCTAAGTACCTGAAATACGCAGTCATTTTTAACAAGAATATAGTTCGTTATACAATATGTGCATATATCTAATTGCTCTGCTGATTTTCAAATATTTCTCAATAGTAAAAAAACAACCTGTTTTGAAAAATGCAAATGTATATTTCTGTTCGCTTGACAATCATTTTTGCATCGTGGAAGTAAATGTATCTTCTTTTAAAATCAAAAATTTTATTGCTCGGGGACCATTTAATCTCTGTGTAACAGAATGTTGGGTTCAACAATCAGCATAACCCTTTAAGCAAGGAAATTTAGCATTTTTCATAAGTTTAGTACAAAGTGTTGGATCTTTTCGTAACAGATATTAAAGTGCACACTATGAATATTCTAGAAATGCATAAATAGTATTCCCACAAACGATGATTATTTTCAATTTGAACATTTCCTAACACATATGTTTGTACACAGAAACACGGGAAACACATAAAAATTGAATTCAATTCTATTCTTGGTAGTTGAAGAGAAGGTATGTAATGCTCGTAGTTCTTGACATTACAATTTTTTATTTCTTATCATTATTTGTCGTAAGCTACATTACACTGGAGATAGTAATATACTAGAAGATTGTGGGGTTTCTATATACTTGTTAATAAGTATAATTAAGAAGGAAAACTTCAGTAAACATATATATATATTGGAAACGTAATATGTAGAAAGAAAACATTTGTATAAATTAAAAACGAAATATAAAACTATTAGCGGTCCATGGCTTCCAAGAATAATTACATATATCAGATGGAAGAAAAACTTGCACATTATAAAAATAATTGAATTTTACCATGGAATATTTTAATAAGATATATAATGTATTATTTTTTTAACAGATAAAGAAACTCACCTCAGATTTATCGACCTTTAAAAGAAATGAATCAAACAGGTAACTACACAGATTTAAGTATGAAACGTTCCTTTTTCTCATGCACTTTAAAACAATTATACTTTCATGTCAATTTCCGTAAAATTTTTAGAAATAGAACGTTTTTTAATTTTAAATTAATATTTATTTTCCATTTGCAGAATTTCTGTCATTGACTTCTGATTTTACATCCTCAGTGATGTCAAAAACTGAAATAGAAATAACTGAGGGTACGAATAATACAATATTTCAAAAATTATCTTCTTCTGGTATTAGAAAATTTTATTTGCTCACATTCTTATAAGCTCATTTTCAATCTATCTTAATGATGTTATCAGCTTAAAAATAACATTATTATTGACGAGTTAATGTACATGTATAACTCATTCTTATACAGCATACCGGTATAATGTGCAATAAAATCTCATAACACTTTCTGACCAAATCATTTTGAATCTTATTTATGCTGTATAAAACAAGTGGCACAAAAAAAGATAATCTTGTTAAATCAACGATTTGGTTTTAACGATCAATGTGGTTTTTTTTTATTTTGAATACAGGTGTACATTTCTTATCAGTAATAGTAATATGAAAACAAAATATTGTCTCTGATGAAATTGGAGTTCCTCGTTGCAGATTTTTCATATATATTTTAATTTTCTACTTTGTGGCAGTGAATTCAAATGTGTGGGAACATATACAAGATTATATGACGGGTAAGTTTTGAGTTTTAACAGCTATCTTTCTTTTTCAATATACAGTGAAACCTGTCTAATCCGACATGCACTGGGAGACCAATCTTTGTCAGAATAGACAGGATGTCGAATAACACAGGTGTTGGGTTAGATAGTTTTCACTGTATCTACCTTTTTTTTTTACAATGACATATTATTTAAATGCACCATATTCTATGTACGGGACCTTAAAAAATTCTGTTTGATTTAATTCAATCATTGAAATCATAATAAAGCTTGTGATTTCAAAAATCATATTTCAATGAACCGTTATTTAAATTATAATGAAAATTATCTCTGAAGAGAAGAAGAAAACACAAAACATATAAAAACACAAACAAACAAAAAATGAAAAAAAAATCTTTTCAGTTCACTCCTTATGGTTTGCATCCTCCGGCTCTCTGTTAATTGGTGTCCTGCTTGGTATGGTCATTATGGGTTTCATATGCCGACAGTACAGCAGAAGGATATATAGGTATAATCATGTCACAACTTTAAGATATGAGACGTTAAAATATAATTATCGCAAAGCGTTATATTAGGTCAGCATAATGTTAACACTGATATCTAAAAAAAAAACAAAAGATTTTCGCTTTAATATCGTATAAGCTTCTTTACATAACAATCCCAAGTGCGAAAATAATTAAGTCATTGTAAATATAAATAATGGAATGAAATGGAATGGAAAATAACGCACATATTTTTGTTCTCAGAAAAATCAAAGAATGTGACTCAATGCTAGTAGAAATTTGCTTTTAGAATATCCTCAACACGAGAACAAGTATCTTATAAAAGAACAAACAATTGTGATGAAGGACATGACACCAAAGACAATGCACTTGTTTCAGAAAGCATCTGTGAGGTATTTTTACCCAAAACTCTTTTTAACAAAATGCTATTGAAAACTAAAATTCTATATCCATATACTCCAACAATAAAATCACTTTGAGTCTTACATTCCCGTGGGCAATGTTCATGTGGTACATGTACAAAATCATCTATTAGAATTTTAACTGGTCCTTATTGTACAACATTTATTAAAAACATTTGTAGCAGAATGTATTGAAAACTTGTACATGAAAAATGAGAAAAAAGCTTGTTTTGTCCTTTCATTCAATATTTATTATTTAGAAAATCGACGTTTTATCAAACGATATCGGTATTTAACGGTATTATTTTTTACTTTCGACAGAAATTCGATACACTAAATTGATCATTAACCAGAAATAATACACAGCACAGAATCTGGCGCATCTTTTTTCAAATTTTAGGGTCTGAAAAGAAAATTAATTTATGAGTTGATATTTCAACTTAACTTTTTGATAAATGCTTTGGATGCAACTTTCCTGTAAAAAAGGAAGATAGTAAACGATATCCAAGCTTAAACGTCAGTCAAAAATAAAAATCAGTGGAATAACAAACACGAACCTCTCAAACATCAGAAATGGGACCACACATCATGGAGGAGATGCGCGGGTATGTTAAGCAAGCATATATGTGATTTCTCAGGAAATTTAGACTTTTTAAGGAAAATTAGGTTTGATAAACTACCAAAACCGCTGATAATCGTAAACTGTTATTACTTATTGCAAACAGATAAAAGAGTCTCTGACGCAAAGACGTGTACTACCGCCACGGCATCACGTGACTTCTATTAATAGCGAAATTTTCCTTTATAAAAATGCTAACAGAACAACAATACCCCGGTGTTTAATAATTTCTTTGAGTAAATAATATAGTTGAAAAACATCTATTTTGCCTAAAAAATGCTGCTAGAATTCCACTGTCCTGTCAATAAAATAATTCTTCCACACATTCGCACGAAACCTTGCCGTATGTTTTGAATTTTATACATGTGATCCAAGATTTTTCGTAAAACCATGCTGAACTCGGGATTCTAGCAGCACTTTCCAAGTTTGTTGGAAGGCAAACTTTCCATCCGTACAAATCTTATGTTTTGAAATATCCAGCTTATTGTTGTTCTGTTGCATTATTTTTGTCACGAATGACAGAGGAAAGGCCGACCGGGATACGTATACTGTATAGCTGACTGTCTCCGAAAGAGAATACCCTGGTATAATCGATGAAAATAAATTAGCATACCTGTTTAATTTACTAAACTCCATATGAATTTCACAAAATATTCACGATATTTCCTTTTAAATTCTATTTTACGTATCTTTGTACATGTATGCCATCTTAGCTAAATTCTCTTTACACGACATGATCAATTCCCAAGTTACTGATATACACATATTGACATCTTTGGTGTATTTTTTAATTAAAATGACAGATACAGCATAACAAAATAAAAACAATTTATTTTTGTTAATGTTAAGACGTTTCTATTCATTTTCTAGAATTAAATTATCTCTAAAATCTCTAAATACCAATATTACCAAAACTTGTGTTCTAAAATTGACGTCATCTCGCCTACTATGACGTCACAATGTAGCACTGATTTAGTCAAAGTAGAATATTTTGTATGCTTCCTTAATTACCTCTGCGGATCAACCAATACGAGGGATGATCAAAAAGTTTAAATTAACAAAACCACAATTCAGATCAGAATGATATTGGCACACATAGAGTGATACAATTGTTCTATAAATAGCATATATAATGAAACGTTTTGCCCCATGTTTGTGAGGTCACAATGTGAAAAAAAAGTCAATATATAGATCACTTGTTACGAAAAATGATTGAGTCAGGCGTATTCCAGAAAAATCGGGCTGTAAAGTAAAACGTAAATCTTGGAAATTCATTTGCAGAAGCTTATAATAATTTGTACACGGTTTATGAAGACGAAAGACTCACCAGAGGTTTTGTCATTAATTGGATTGTTTGTTTTGGTAAAGGAAAGGAGATGATTAAGAATGATGTTTGTTCTGTTGCCCAGTGAAAGCAAGCTGAGGAAGAGACCTGTCAAGCAATTTGATATGCAGGATCACCAACTTACAATTAAAAAAATAGTTGAATATCTTGACAATAATATAATTATATAATCCCAAAAATATCGTTCAATTCAGACTTTAAACATATGAGATATGATAAAAAGAAGGCACCCATACTTTATCCATATTGAATAAAGGACGCTCGAAAGACAGGGGACTTGGATTTTTATGGTCACCATGCTCATTCTTGATTAGGACATCATTATCACCCATACTATTGCCGAGATTTGGCCATTTTTGACAAAGAACTGTTTTGTTGTAAAAAAGAACTTGCATGGTAAGAAATGTAAGAGTCGGGAAAATCTTCAAGCTTCTGTGACAGAAGCATGTCACGTGACCGCCTACATCATGTGATCCGCGCGTGGGCAGAACGGTTTCAGATGCGTATTAAAATCGGAGAGGACTACTTTGACAAAAAAAAAATCAACACTGAAACCCTATATCATTTTTTTTGAAGTTATCTAATTAGTTCGCGAACGTTTGATCGCCCCTCGTATTGACCGACACACTCGCTATGACTGATTCCCCAGACAGTTTAGTCTTGATAATCGCCTAATGAGGGATATGGAGATAACGAACAGTATTCAGTATCGAAGTCCATAAAACAATACAAAATAGGAGCGGAGCACACTTATGGACCTCCAAAATATCAGAAGTGGGATTAGGTGCCATGGAAGAGTGAGCATCCCCTGCTGACCAGTCACACCTGCCATGTGCTCTTTGTCATAATCGGGAAATAACGAAAAAATCCGACATCAATTCACTGTATAAATAATGGACTAACAATAAGTATGAAAAACGTCAGTCATCATTTGACTCAATGATAAATTGTATTTGCTGACAAGGTCATTGTATCGACCAAAGAACTAACGAAATGATGACTTTAAACGAGACTGCTGATATTCTTGTTTCATTAACTTGTTTGTCAATAATATACCTCGTTTAAGAAATTGTTCATACGTAGAACATTCTCTTGCGTATCGAATCAATGGAGATATATTAACGCCGTATACAGGTGATGAAGGTATATTGCTGCATAAGTAAGGGAAGTTGACGATAGAAAAGTTAAAGTCATCAAGTTTATTGTTGAGCGTGGTTGTTAAATTACCACTAACGTCTTTTTCAAGTAAAATATCCAAATATGAAATATGACATGTGTCAGACTCTGAGGTATCTTTTATCTGAAGCTCACCGTATCGACATAGAAACGGAAATTGCTATAACTATACTATAACTATATAATGATTGATATGAAAAAATCAGTCAGTATTCGACTTAATGATAGAGTAAACCTATTGACAAGATCATGGAATCTGCGAAACATTAAACTTAAATAGGGCTGTTCATATCCTTAATATTGTTTCATCTTGTCTTTCTCTCTCTCAATATATTGAAATTAGAAAATGTATAGAAGAATACTATCTGCAACTCACTTCATGTTTGTAGCAAAATACCATTTTTAATAGCGCTGGTATATTAATGTCAAGTCACCAAGTGTATCTAATCGACAGGAATATTATTTACATAGAAACTAATTTGATATCGGGGTAGGATTCTGACGATTACATGTAAGTGATTATTAAAATATTTGAAAAAGAATATATATAAAAAATATGTTTAAGGAGACCTTTTCATAAGAAACGTATTTATTTAAGCAATTTCTCCCGCGTCGAATTGTTTTTTATTGTTAACCCGACCATGACAAGGTGCCATTTTGACCGGTCGACATTAGATCCCTGCTCCTCTATGTCACTTGATCCTAGCTTTTTTTCCAGAGGCCATAAGTTTGTTCATCATTTGAAATGTTTAAATAGGATTAAATCCTGTTTATACTTACTTTACTCATACCTCATAACTTGAATTGCGTATTTAAACAGAAATAAAATTAATTGTCAACATTTTTGAAATACAACTGAAAATTGAAATACGGATGATTGATTATACAAGCATATATTAGCCAATATCTTACTACAGGTGGACATGTTATTTGATTGAGATCAGCTAATTGATTTTTTTTTCTATTTCACAAATGCATGTACAATAAAGTGCAATAACAAAGCAGCAATTACTCCATACAAGTATATACAGTGCAAATAAACAGAAATATTATGATTGCTGATTGAGAGGATAGAAGGGAAAAAGAGAAAGAGAGAGAAAGGGGGAGAGAAGCTGCTTATTAAGAAATGAGGAAAAAGACCTTGTCTTGATAATTTAAAACCTAAATCTTGATGTAGCATTTTCTTTTCATTGCCTTCTTGATGCGTCTGGCAGCAAATTTTAACCATAATGAGTGATTTAAAAAAAAAATCATACATGTTTTATTTTTTTTAAATTCAAAATAGACTGATTAAGATTCTACAAGTAGTAAGTAAAGATCGGAATTGGCAAAGGTAAAACAAGCAACTTTAAATTTAGCATAGATTAATGGTAATTTGAAGTTGGATTTAAAAAAAAATATCTCAATGTTAGAGGCAATTAAACTGGCAGGTGTGTTTATTCTTTTTATACCAATCTATGGATAAAAAATATAGCAAATATAATGCACTGCAAATTAAGCAATGGTATTTTGGAAATAATCCAATTTGCTCCTAAAGTTATATTTTTAATACATTGTATAAACTAAATATAGGTTTTTCATCCACAGAGTCACGATTATGAAACAAATATGCATCGAAACTTAAAGGAACTTCATAATCAGCAGACGGATCTTTATATTGTGATGACTGGGCCCAACATGAGATGTCTCCAGACAAACAATGAAACTTGCGAAGAGAACACAGAGGCCATGTACATTAGTATGACCTAAATTCAAACATTGCAAGGATATTTTAGGAATAAGAGATTTTTGTGCATCAATGTCCTTGACGGAAAGTTGTTTTTTATGTTTTTGAAATGAAATATGAAGCATTTTACATGTATGTATACAAAATTTCATGATCCAATGATCCAAGGAATAATGAAATAGTGTAGATTAGAATATTTTTTGAAATAGAATTACATATTTTACACTATTATGAATACTAGGATCAGTGAATATTTCTGCATAGCATTTGGTTGGTGTATTTTATTAACATGTAAATATGAAGTTCGAACATTAATTGATTAACCATAATCTTTATGGTTTAAAAACCTAGCTTAGGTTCATCTCGTATTTCAGTTTAATGCAGTTTAATCCATAATAATTAATTATAATAAAAATTAATAGGGATTATAAGTATAAGTATGCAACTACACTAGACAAATTGCTAACGCACCACCTAAGAGAATTAATATTTTACTTCTGAAAACCTGTTTATGATGTATTTGATATATAAATATGTTACTTTAATTTAAAAAAAAGGCATATTAATGTCAAACTGTGTAAATAACTACAATTTTAACTGATGTGTGACCAATTCATAGAAAAAATTAAAATTACATCCATTCCATTTTCAATGGGGAAAAAAAATCATTGTTTTGTTTGTATTTGTGTTCTTTCCATGTGTTCTAATTAAAATCTCAGGAAGAAAGTTACACCGTATGCGGCATTTAACGCTAGAATAGCGTGCTAAAGCAGACAGTATGGCGTCTACAGGGGGATCCTTTAGAGAAATCTGTAAAAAATAAAAACAATAAAAAGGTTATAAATTCCACTCATAAAAATTGTTGCAAATAGACTAATAAACATAAAAATGTTTACTATAGATAGCCATGACATTAAGTTAGCACCCCACAATAAGTTGAAAATTGTTCCACAAAACTGGGTCAACCGGAAGTTGAGTGGATTTGGTATGGACACTAATGCACCGGATGATTACTGGACGATACAGAGAATCAATGACTATTTCCTATTTGATTTATACCTGGGGGACTTCTCCTTTAGTAACCTCACAGACCACCTTTAGTAATAAAGAATTTCATATCTGGACAAAAATGGTGCATATTGCACAGCTGAATTGGTTTTGGACAAGATATGATCGTGCATTCATGGGTTTTTTCATGATACCAAAACACCTGTCAGTCCCACTGTTTTGGAAATAATGGTCTATATTGTATACATTAGTATCGATCCCGGCAAATGTTCAAATCACAAATAAGAATTAACAGGTGGTGTGTTAGCAATTTTGTCTAGTGTATATATAGAATGTTTTAGATTATTTCAGATTACATGTATTTCCTTTAAAACCGGAAAAAACATAATAGAAAAATGCATAATATATAACTGATATGCTTTTATTTAATAGTTTTTTCAACAAGCATATTTTTCTCCATAATTATGTGTATCATATATTCATGAATGTAACCATAGGAAGTACAGCCATATATTGACGAACAATTAATACGTATGGTTTATGCTAAAATTTGCTTTGTACATAAGAATGAGAAGTCTCCCTATCTAAGATGATTTTGAAAAAAAAAAACCAATTGATACTAGATATATATCTACATTTTTTGGAAAATACCCAAAAAATAATTATATATAAAAAGAAAAGTACAGTAGAGTTTTTAATATATGTGTACGAGGTATTTTGCTTAACTTTCAATAACTGAATTTGAAAAAAGAACATATTGTACCACGTCTGTGTCATATTTGAAAGTTTCACTTACTGAAGACGATAAGAGACAACTGCTGATTTCATTTTTTTCCCCAACAACTTATTTATGTAATAATATTCTGCATTCGTCTGCGAATGATCTTAAAAATTTAGTCTTTTCGACCGCTTTGCATATTAGAGGTCAAATAGTTTGAATCTAATTGAAGATCGGTCCTTCGGACGAGACTAAAAACCGAGATCCCAAGTTACGATAGTTTTTGCCACGAGTAAGATTCCTCAATGCTCAATGGATCGCAGTGCATAGTAAAGGAATAAAATTTGCAGCTTTCCACCGGGAAATATTGACATCTTAATCTTAAAAGGGACATAAAGCAACCCAACAAACATTTATTCCGTCCACTTTCAGGCATTGTCTCTTTCTCATTAGAATATATCATAGTGTATATATGAATAATTTAAAACAAAGAAACAAAAGAATATGTTTAATGTGTAACCAAAACAATATAGAAGATGAATATCATTTTCTTACTGAATGCCCATTATATACTGAGGAGAGAGATAAATTTTTTCGTGATATCTCATTACTAAACAAAAATTTCATATTATTATCAAAAGGAGACAAATTTCTCTGGTTAATGTCTAATGAAGATAATCTAATTATTACAAAGCTAAGTGAATATCTTGTCAAAGCCTTCAAAATAAGGCATAATGCCATGAGTTTTCATAAATAATGTTATAGACACATATTTATTTGTAAACTGGTATATATGTATATTGATAATATTGATTTTGATTGCATGTTAATTAACAATTTGATAACCCCAACTGCTGCATCTACATGTCCAGTTACTTGTAATATTATATCAGATATATACATGTGTGTGTATGTGTGTTTATGTTTGTATATGTTTACTATAACCTTTCTTTTAGAACTTTCTATCTTGTCATTGTAAGAAAACTTTATGCCTTCTGGGCCCAAAATTGGAAATAAAATTATCTTATCTTATCTTATCTATGAGGTTACTTTTAGGAAACATGTCATATTAAAAATATACATTTCGTAAGACTATTAGTATTCAAGTAGAGATTACATGTACGTTTAGTCAAAACAAAAGAAAGAATTTACAAGACATCAACTGTAAAAAGTGATCAGTGAGTTTATAAAAGGAAACTTTTTTTTTAAATCAGTGTTTCAAATTTTTTTTATCTATGCATGTTAATGTCAATACATCATGACAATTAAGATGAATGGTTTAGAACGGAAGAGGGCACTGCAAGTTGATGATATGAAATATGTCAAAGATCGTGATTACCACCAAATATTTATATACATTATTTTCTACACCCATTGCCTATAGAATGCTATATTAAGTGCATATTGATGAGTCATTTCTAGACAATGCCTTTATTCGTTAAATCCAGTACAATGTAGAATTGCTCTTCAATGGAAGGACTCAGTCCAAATCAAAGTGAGTACAATTTCTTTTCTTTCTGTTTTCACGCAGTGTATAAGATGAAATTAAATAAATTAAATTGATAAATTACATCAAATTTTAATATTTGATCTCAAAAATGAGATATTTTGAAAACCTCTAATCATACTTTTTACAGTTGAATCTGTGTGCATAACACTTTGAAGAAATATTTAAATATATATCGCGTAATATTACTTTTAACGACATCAGAATGAATACATGAAGATTTATCAGGGCATTGACTTAATATAGCTTTGGTTTATTCAGTCTGTAACCTAATTTTTAAATGCTCCTAATATAAATAATCGAAAGTGTTGTAATCAGGAGTCATAATTTATGTTAATTTTTGTCAAAAACATAATTATGTCTCAGGTAAGTCGTTTATGCCATAGCCATAGATGATAAATTATTTCAAATAATGCACAGAGAAATATAACAACATTTACACACAAAAATAATTCTGTAAACTAAAAGAATCAATTCAAAA